>NC_142886.1:51317000-51481000 GCF_051225735.1 Oryctolagus cuniculus
TGTTTGTGTGTGCATGTGTTTGCGTGTGTGCGTGTGTTCGCGTGTGTCCCCGTGTCTGTGGGGCGGGGGTGCCTGTCACCAGACCCGCATCAGAGTCCCCCCAGGGGGCGGGCAGGAAGGGGCTGTGTGCTCTGGGGTCTGCCAGCCGCTGCTCCGGGGCATTGCCGTGGGGAGACCCCAGGCCCGCAGGGGCTGCAGGCTGAGGCCGTGGGGTTCAGTCACACCACACAGGGCCTCTGGGGCCACGTCGTCCTGGGCGCTTGCTGCCCCAACTGGACGGAGCACAGTCTGGCCACATCCCCTGGCCCCTGGCCCGGCCTGGTTGTCGCGTGGAGACACAAGACACCAGGCGGCAGCCCAGGCTCTCCCTCCACGCGTGCCCAGCCCCGTAGCCTCCCCGCAGGTCGGGGTCGGGGGTGGACGGCTGCTGTGGGGCTGCTGCAGCCCCGCTGAGCCCCGTGTCCACCCCCAGGGCCGCTCAGAAGCTCAGCCTGGCTGCCAAGCGCAGGAAGGCCCCCCCGCCGCCTGTCCCCTGTGCCCGCGGGGCCTCCGCCTACCCCACGGACTTCAGCGGGGTCCTGCAGCTGTGGCCGCCCCCGGTGCCACCCTGCCTGCTCAGGGCAGCTTCCAAGGCCAAGGACAGCCCTGGCGGCCTCGGAAAGGTAGGCCCGGCCCTGAGGTCAGGGCTGCCCGGTGGGTTGGGGGCACGCGCATTGCCAGGGGCCCAGGGCTGGTCTGGGGGTGCAGCCAGGTCACGGACCTTCCTGGGGGCAGGGAGGCCCCCTCAGCACTCCCAGGTTGATCCCAGCCATAGCCCAGCATGGGGAAAGGAGAGCCCGTTTTCTTAATATTTATTTATAAGGCAGAGTAACGGAGAGGGAGACAGAGAGAGAGAGAGGTCTTCCACCCGCTGGTTCACTTCGCAAATGCCCTAAATGACTGGAGCTGGGCTGATCTGAAACCAGGAGCCAGGAGCGTCCTCTGGGTCTCCCATGTGTGTGCAGGGGCCCAGGCACTTGGGCCATCTTCCACTGCTTTCCCAGGTGCATTAGCAGGGAGCTGGATCAGAAGTGGAGCAGCCTGGACTTGAACCGGCGCCCATATGGGATGCCGACACTGCAGACGGCGGCTTTACCCGCTACACCACAGCACTGGCCCCATGGGGAAACAGCCCGGGGGTGTGCAGGGGCTCGGCTGGTGACAGGACAGGCTGTGACCCGTGGGTCCTGGGGTTGCCGTCCTTCTGGGAGGTTGGGAGAGGCGGCTGCACTGCCGCAGGGTGGGGCTGGGTCACGGCTCTGGGGAGATTGGCCCTTGACCCTACTGTGCGCCCTGAGCACGTGCCCCGCCCCACCCCCTCGAGTTTGAGTGGCAGGCGTGGGTGTGGCACCTGCCATCCCCATTTCTTCCCCCCCAGCTGCCCACTCAGGCACTGGCCTTGCAGAGGGAGGTGGGTACAGGCAGTGCCCTGGAGGGCCCCACCCCCGCCGTGGGGTCATCAGGGCCACCCCCCTGGGTCCTCCTGACGTGGACATCTGAGAATGACCTCAAGTCCTGGAGCAGCTGACCTTTTTTGGGTCTGCCCAGAGGGCTGGGAGAGGGCTCCACCACCTCCCCGGTGTCCTGCTGCGGGGCTGGGGCCTCCCTGGCCCCCCGAGAGCCTTGTCTGCCATGGGGGGTGTAGCTGTGTTCCTGACGGTGACATGTCCCCGCCACCACGGGTAGCTGTGTTCCTGACGCTGACATGTCCCCGCCACCACGGGTAGCTGTGTTCCTGACGGTGACATGTCCCCGCCACCACGGGTAGCTGTGTTCCTGACGCTGACATGTCCCCGCCACCACGGGTAGCTGCGTTCCTGACGCTGACACGTCCCCGCCACCACGGGTAGCTGTGTTCCTGACGCTGACACGTCCCCACCACCACGGGTAGCTGTGTTCCTGACGGTGACATGCCCCCGCCACCACGGGTAGCTGTGTTCCTGACGCTGACATGTCCCCGCCACCACGGGTAGCTGTGTTCCTGACGGTGACATGTCCCCGCCACCACGTGTAGCTGTGTTCCTGACGGTGACATGTCCCCGCCACCACGGGTAGCTGTGTTCCTGACGGTGACATGTCCCCGCCACCACGTGTAGCTGTGTTCCTGACGGTGACACGTCCCCGCCACCACGGGTAGCTGTGTTCCTGACGCTGACATGTCCCCGCCACCACGGGTAGCTGTGTTCCTGACGCTGACATGCCCCCGCCACCACGTGTAGCTGTGTTCCTGACGGTGACATGTCCCCACCACCACGGGTAGCTGTGTTCCTGACGCTGACATGTCCCCGCCACCACGGGTAGCTGTGTTCCTGACGCTGACATGCCCCCGCCACCACGTGTAGCCGTGTTCCTGACGGTGACATGTCCCCACCACCACGGGTAGCTGTGTTCCTGACGCTGACATGCCCCCGCCACCACGGGTAGCTGTGTTCCTGACGGTGACATGTCCCCACCACCACGGGTAGCTGTGTTCCTGATGGTGACATGTCACTTAGGGGGCCATCGCCCTGCCCCCTCCACCACGTGTTTGCTGAGCGGCCCCAGCCGGGCAGGCTCTGATCTCCCAGCATGGGGGGGTGGCCCCGTGAAGACCCCACCTCTCTTCCCTCTGCCCCCCCCCCGACGATGGCCTGCGGTCCCCTCCCTGGGGAGCTGCTCCCAACCCAGAGATTAACCTCCCCCTCGCCGTGCAGGGGGCTCCTGGGCCCCTCCCCCAGCTCGGAATCCACCAAGTCCCCTGGAGCGTGGAGTCTACGCCTAAAGTTGCCGGGCCACACTCCGCCTGCCGCGGAGACAGTCCTGGGAGTCAGGATCGATGCTCGCCTGCCGGAGGTGGAGCCGCCTCCCCAGGGAGCGGGCGCAGCGCGGTCCTGCATGCCAATTCCCGCCTGCTGGGGAGCGACCCACGGCAAACCAATTCTGCCGCGCGATGTACCTGTCAGTTACAATTAAAGCCGTGAGAAATACCGGCTCTGAGACGAGTCGCGGGTAATCTGATTTGCACGAGGTGGGGAAGTGGCCAGCGCTGTCTTCGCTGGCCAGGCCCCCGGGGTCCCTACCCCACGTGCACGGCCTGGGTGCTGTCGCTGCCCGGCTTCGGGGTGTCTGCTGGTCCCGACTGGGGACTTGGTGTGAGTGCAGGCGCTGAGCAGCCACCAGCTCCCCTTTCCTGGCCTGGCCTGGCCTTCACGCCTTCTTCCCCCAGTTCTGCCAGGATTTCCTCCTCCTCTCGCCCACTCCAGTCATGCCAGGCCATGGCACCCCTGGATTTGCCTGGGCACCCTCCCCCTTGGACCACCAGCCTTGCCGAGCTCCAGCCTGGCTTCGTGCCCCCCTGCCCAGCTGACCTCACAGGGGACCGCTGCGGCCCGCGGCCCGGCTCAGCACCCGCATTCCTGCGCCGGGGACTGCCCATGCCAGGGCTCGCACGGGCCTCCTCCCACCTTCTAATTAGCGGCCAGCGGGCGGTGGGTGGGGCTCAGGTGCCTGCGCCCGCCTGCCTCCCCAGGTGAAGGTCATGCTGAGGATCTGGCCGGCCCAGGGGGCCCAGCGCTCGGCCGAGTCTGCCTCCTTCCTGAAGGTGGATCCGCGGAAGAAGCAGGTGACCCTCTACGACCCCGCGGCCGGGCCCCCGGGCAGCACCGGCCCCCGGCGCGCGGCCACTGCCGCTGTCCCCAAGATGTTTGCCTTTGATGCCATCTTTCCTCAGGACTCGGAGCAGGTAGGCAGGGTTGGGGGGACTTGGGGCCACCTCAGGACAGAGGGGTCCTGTGGCGGAGCGAGGCGGAGGAGGGGCAGAGGGCAGCACCCCACTAGTCCACTCCCTGGGGTCCCCGCCAGCCCCTGGCCGGCTGCCTGAGTGGAGTCCTCAGGTCCGCAGAGCCCTCCGCCAGCGCGAGCGTCATCGCCTTGGGCAGTGAGGCCACGCCCACACGTCCCCCTGTGCATCCCTGGCCGCAGAGGGCTTCTGGGCTTCATGGCGTGCGTGCACACGTGTCTGGCCAGCACCGTGTTGCCCATACTTGCTCTGTTCACGTGTGACCGTACCTTCTGCGTGCCTCCCGTCACGGGTGCTGGCGGGGTCGGGGGCTGGCGGGCCCTGGTCCCCTCCACCGTGGCGCCCGCCTCTCCCTGCGTCTTCCCCAGGCTGAGGTCTGCTCCGGGACCGTGGCCGAGGTGCTGCAGTCGGTGGTCAGCGGGGCCGACGGCTGCATCTTCTCCTTTGGCCACATGAGCCTGGGTGAGTGCCCGCCGCACCCTGGCTGTGGGGGCGGGGCCGGAGCCCGGGGTGCCGCCTGACCCCGCGTGTCTCCCAGGCAAGTCCTACACCATGATCGGGAAAGACAGCTCGCCCCGGAGCCTGGGCGTCGTGCCCTGCGCCATCTCCTGGCTCTTCCGGCTCCTTGGCGAGCGCAAGGACAGGACGGGCACCCGCTTTTCCGTGCGCGTCTCGGCCGTGGAGCTGTGCGGCCGGGACCAGAGCCTGCGGGACCTGCTGGCCGAGGTGGCCCCCGGCAGCCTCCAGGACGCGCCGGCTCCGGGCGTGCACCTGCGGGAGGATCCTGTATGCGGGGCACAGGTGCGCCGAGGGCTCCCCCTGCCCCGTGCCACCTGGGGCGGGGCTGGCAAGGTGGGGGCTGCGCCACGCGAGCCACTCAGGGCCCCACCACCCCGCCTCTCCCCCAGCTCCAGAACCAGAGCGAGCTCCGGGCGCCCACGGCCGAGCGGGCGGCATTCTACCTGGATGCGGCGCTGGCGGCCCGCAGCACGAGCCGGGCGGGCTGTGGCGAGGAGGCCCGGCGCAGCTCCCACATGCTATTCACGCTGCACGTGTATCAGTACCGAGTGGACAAAGGCGGCAAGGGAGCAAGTAGGCGGCCACCGGGGTGGGGGCGGGGCCACGGGCGGGACCCGGCTGCCCCGGGGCCGCCAGTCACCACCTGCACCGCCCTTTCAGTGTCCGGAGGCCGAAGCCGCCTGCATCTCATGGACCTGGGCAGCTGTGAGGCCGGGCCTGGCAGGGGCGGGGAGGCCGCGGGGGGCCCCCTGTGCCTGTCGCTGTCGGCCCTTGGCAGCGTCATCCTGGCGCTGGTGAACGGGGCCAAGCAGGTGCCCTACAGGTGAGCTCCGAGTGCCCACTGGGCTGCTGCTGGGCCAGGGGGCCCTGGGGGCCACCTCCCTGCAGGCCTGGGTTTCTGAGCCCCCCGAGCCCCCCCCCCCCCAGGGACCACCGGCTCACCATGCTGCTCCGGGAGTCCCTGGCTGCCGCCGGCTGCCGCACCACCATGATCGCCCACGTCTCAGACGCGCCGGCCCAGCACGCCGAGACACTCAGCACCGTGCAGCTCGCTGCCCGAGTCCACCGCCTGCGCAGGAAGAAAGCCAAGGTGGGCCCTGGGAGGCCCCTGCCGGGCTCAGCTGTGCGGGGCAGAGCTGCAGCCGTGGCCAGCACCAGGCCTGGTGTCAGCCGGGCACTCCTGGCACTTCTCAGGGGGCCACAGTGGACGTCCATGGCGTCCCAGGCCAGCCGGCCCTGGCTTGGAACCCCAACATCCCGCCGAGGTTGTGCCCCGCTGCTCCCCGAGTTCCTGGTTTCCTTGTGGAGCAGCCCCCGTCCTGGGCCCGCGTGTGGCCGGCTGCTGCTCGCTCATCCCAGGCTCCGCGTGCCCGGGGCCGGCCGCGAGGGCCCTCACGGGGCTGCCTTCCCTCCGCAGTACGCGTCCAGCTCCTCTGGAGGGGAGAGTTCCTGCGAGGAGGGCCGGGCGCGCCGCCCGCCACACCTGCGGCCCTTCCAGCCGCGTCCGGCGGCCCCAGCCCCCGACCGCCCCAGCCCCGGCCAGCCCGGCGACCCCGACTACTCATCCAGCAGCGAGCAGTCCTGTGACACTGTCATCTATGTGGGGCCCGGCGGCACCGCGCTGTCGGACCAGGAGCTCACCGACCACGAGGGCCCCCCCGACTTCGTGCCCATCGTCCCCGCCCTGAGCCGCCGCCGGCCGTGCGAGGGCCCCCGGGACGCGGACCACTTCCGCTGCAGCACCTTCGCCGAGCTGCAGGAGCGCCTGGACTGCATTGACGGCGCCGATGCCCCGTCCGGCCCTGCCCGGGGCGGCAGGAGGCCCTCACCCCCCGAGGCCGTGTCCCCCAGGAAGGCGCTGGGCTCCCCTGTGGCCATCAGCACCCCTCGAGGCAGCCCTGGCTCCAACGGCCACCGGGGTGCTCCCGAGTGCCCCGGAGCCGGCCCCTGGGACGACCAGAAGGAGCCGGGCAGCACCTGCCCTGAACTGTTCACCCCGGACAGGGCCCTGGCGGGTGGGGGCAGGAGGCCGCTGCCCCCGCCGCCCGAGGCTCCCAGAGCTCCCGAGGAGCCCCGGGGAGGGGGCACCGACAGCGGGGCCCGGACGCCTCCCGCGGGCCGGGGCGGGCAGGCAGGCTGGCCCCCGTGTGCCCGCGGCCGCCGTGCGGAGCGGGGCCTGCTCACCACCACGGTGACCCTGCAGCAGCCCGTGGAGCTGAACGGCGAGGACGAGCTGGTGTTCACGCTGGTGGAGGAGCTGTCGCTGGGGGCGGCGGCCGGGCCCGGGCGGCCCCCCAGCCTGGCCAGCTTCGGCAGCGACTGCTCCCTGCAGGCCCTGGCCTCGGGGTCGCGGCCCGTGAGCATCATCAGCAGCATCAATGACGAGTTTGATGCTCTCACCTCGCAGCCCCCCGCGGAGGGCAGGCAGGGCCCCCCGGCCGGCTCCTGGCCCGGCGACACCAGCGGCCACGCGCCCCAGCCCCCCCCCAGCCCTGACTCGCTGGCAGGGCCTGTGTGCCCGGGCCCCCCCGCCCTGGACAGCACCCTGGAGAACAGCAGTGTGGGGCTCCCGCCGCACGGCAGGCCTGGCCCGGCATCCCCTGCCCGCCGCAGCCCACGGGCGGCTGTGGCGGCACAGACCATCCATTCCAGCCTGCCCCGCAAGTCCAGGGTGGCGTCCGAGGCCAGCCGTGCCGCCTGCGCACGCCTGGGCCAGAGCCCACCGGACCCCGGAGGCCTCTTGGAGGACCCATGGCTGCTCCGGGCAGGTGACTGGGACTCTGTCCAGGTGCGGCCAGAGCGGCCGCCTGAGGCCCAGGTGCCAGCAGCGTGGGCTCGGAGGGTGGTGGACGGCTGTGAGGGGACAGCCGCGGCCCGGATCCCACCCCTACGCCGGGGCGCCACCACTCTGGGGGTGAGCTCGCCTGCGGCAGCCTGTCCCAACAGCAAGAAGAGCCTGGCTCCCAAGGGGGGCTGCTCCCCAAGACCAGGAGGTGCAGCCCCCCCGGCCCCGCCTGTGCGCAAGTCCAGCCTGGGGCACAGGACTGGCACCGCCCTGGCCCCGATACAGGTGGGGGCCCTGACTCGGGCCGGGATGGCCGCTGCCCTCCTTGCTTCCGAGGAGGCCAGGCCAAGTGGGCGGGCGGAGCACGCGGTGCCCAGGGCCGCATCCAGCCTGAAGGCCCGGGCCGCTGGCCGGGGGGAGGCGACGCAGCGTCCGACAGGGCAGGTGTCTCCGGAGCGGGCCGAAGGCCTGGTGCACAGCGGTGGCAAGGTCAGGGAAGCCCCTGGGCGGCAGCCCCGGGCCGTGCCCAGGCTGGGTGTGCCGCCCACCAGCCCCACGCCTGGGCCGGCTCCTTGTAGGGGCAGCCCACCCAAGGGTGTTGGAGCCCCCAGGCCCCCGGCTGGCAGCAGCAAGGGCCGGAGCCTCGCCACCACCGGGCCTCGGGCTCTTGGTGCCTCCATGAAGTCGCCGGCCCCCGTGGCAGGCAGAGCCCCTGGCAGCCCTGGCCCCAGGGCGGCCCCGCGGGCTGTGCCCGGTGTCGTGGCCAAGGCCAGCCGGGGCACGGTCATGGGCACCAAGCAGGCGCTGCGGGCCGCCCACAGCCGCGTGCACGAGCTGGCGGGCGGTGCGGTGCCGGGCAGGGGCGGCCCCTGGTGGGGCTCTACCGACTCGGACAGCGGCAACGACAGCGGCGTGAACGTGGCGGAGGAGCGGCCGGCCCTGCCCTCGCCCTACAGCACGGTGACGGCCCCGCGGCGGCCCCAGCGCCACAGCAGCGGCCACGGTAGCGACAACAGCAGCGTGCTGAGCGGGGAGCTGCCGCCCGCCATGGGCCGCACCGCGCTCTTCTACCACAGCGGCGGCAGCAGCGGCTACGAGAGCATGCGGCGCGACAGCGAGGCCACCGGCAGCGCCTCCTCCGCCCCCGACTCCACGAGCGAGAGCGGGGCCACAGCCCCGGGCGCCCGCGCCCGCAGCCTCAGGTCGCCCAAGAGGAGGGCTGCAGGTGGGTGCTGGGTGCGGCCCCGGGCCCGGCTGCCCGCGGTCCCCAGGGGGCCCCCCATCCCCGTGCTGCCCTGGAGGCGGCGCCCGTCTCTTGTTGACCAGCTGGGGTGCCAGGGGCCCTGGGCCTCCCTGGTAGCCCCCCGCTTTCCGCGGGGAGGGCTGCTGAGACCACCCTGGAGCGGGACGGCAGGAGGCCCTGCCTGGGGCTGTGGGGACCGGGCAGGGCCAGCTAGGGGCCTGGGGGGCGGTCTCCAGGGAGGCCGACTGCAGCCATCCGGTGCAGGGCTGGCCGTGGCCAAAGGGACTGGGAGTCCTGGGGACAGGAGGGGTCCCAGGGTGGCAGTGGCCACGTCTAATGCCGTGGATGAGGACACTTGAGGTCGTGGCTTTGGCTGGGGTGGCCCCGGCCTCTGTGAGCCCAGCGCCCGCCCCTCTGTTGCAGGCCTGCAGCGGCGGCGCCTGATCCCAGCCCCTCTGCCAGATGCCGCGGCCCTGGGCCGCAAGCCCGGCCTCCCTGGACAGTGGGTGGACCTGCCCCCACCCCTGGCTGGCCCCCTCAAGGAGCCCTTCGAGATCAAGGTGTACGAGATTGACGACGTGGAGCGCCTACAGCGCCACCGGCTGCCCCCACGGGATGACAGCGCCCAGGTCAGGGCCTGCGCCGGGGGTGGCGGGCGCCCCTGGGCCATGGCCAGGCGACCCTGACCTCTCCTTGTCCTGTCCACAGCTCTCCCAGGACGAGGAGAAGGTAGGAGCCCAAGGGTGGGTGGTAGGAGGGGGTCCTACGGCCCCCACCCACCTGCCTCCTGGGCCCGGCATCCAGACAGAGCCCAGCAGGTGCCCGGGGGGCCTGCGAGGTTGGCTGCTGGGAGTGCCGGCCCGTGAACGCCGTGTCCCCTGTGCCCAGGGCCCTGTGTGTGTCGGCGCGAGACTGCGGCTGGCCGAGCGCAGGCAGCAGCGGCTGCGGGAGGCGCGGGCCAGGCACAGCCGCCTGTGCGAGGAGCTGGCCGAGACGCAGGGCCGGCTGATGGTGCAGCCCGGGCGCTGGCTGGAGCGCTGTGAGTCCCGCCCGGCCCCTCCCCGCCCTCGCCGGGCCCGCGCGCCCTTCCTGAGGTGTTCAAGGCGAGCCGGGCGGCCACCCCCGCTGACCCCTGTCCCCCCCGCCTTCCCCAGTCGAGGTGGACCCGGAGCTGGAGCCCGAGTCGGCTGAGTACCTGGAGGCTCTGGAGCGAGCCACGGCCGCACTGGAGCAGTGTGTGAACCTGTGCAAGGCCCACGTCATGATGGTGACCTGCTTCGACATCGGCGTGGCCGCCGCCACCGCCGGGCCAGGCCCGCAGGAGGTGGACGTCTGAGCAGGAGCGAGTGACGGAGAGGATGTGGTGGGCGTTGCAGGGCGAGGACGCCGGGGCGTGGAGGAGGGGCGTGCGGACGGAGACACGCCACCCAAAGCCACGAAGTGCCTTTAACCTTGAGTCGGATTTGTCCTTTCTGCATTTGTGCTATGGACGGCGAGCCCAGGGCCCGTGGTTCCCGCCCCGCAGGGTCCTCCCTCCCTGCAGGCGCCCAGGGCCACGCGGCCTTCTTCCACGGCAGGAATTGCTACCAAACCACACGCAAAAAAGCAGCCACGCCAGCCAGGGTGGGGTGGGCGCCGTGAGGGTCTGTTAGGTCTGTATTTTTATACCTTTTCCTAGAGCGTGGGGTTTGCAGGGGCTGTCGGGAGACGAATGAGCTGTGTTTCTAGGGTTTTCTACAGAGGCGGCGAGTGCGGGCTGCCCTCCCACAGGGCGTGGCCGTGTCCTCTGACCCCCCCGCGTGTTGTGGGCTGTGCTGCCATGTGCAGGCGTGTAGATGGCACCGTGCTGCGGCTTTCGTCTGTGAATAAAAGGGGCACCCATTGTTGCCCGGCTCCTGAGTTCACAGGGTGCGCCCAGCCCTGCTGGGGGGAGTCACGTCCCCGGGGACCTCGGGGCAGAGCCCCAGCCTGCCTGTGCCCCGTCCCTCGGGCATCACCCTGCGGGCAGGCAGGGCCAGGACCCAGAGCCCCGCCTCCTCTCTGCGCTTGCCCAGGCCCCACCCTGGGGCCTGAGGCCCAGGGAAGCGGTGGCCCCGTCTTCCCAGGATGGAGGCAGCGGTCCCACCACTGGCCCTGCTGTCCGTCCTTTGCTGCCTGCTGGTCCGGGAAGCTGTGGACGCTGCAGCCAGAGGGGCCCCTCTGCCCCCAGGGCCCCAGCTTGCTGGGCCTGCCCTGCAGAGGAGCCCACCCTTGGGCTTCCCCTGACCTGTGCATCCCCAGCCCAGTGGCTCGTGGTTCCTCTGCCCAGGTCCCCACCTTCCTGGGTGCCCCTGGGCCCCACCCCCCATCGGGAGCCGGCTTGGCGAGGTGCCTGTCCCTGGTCCCCCCATGGCATGTCACCTGTGTGGTCCCTGCCCCTCTCCCAGCCTCAGTGGGACCCTCAGGCAGGGTGGGGGCTGAGTCATCGCCGCACCCTCCGCGGGCACAGGGCTGGGGGCCCTTGGGGATGCCTGCTGGGGGGGGGAGGGGAGGAAGGAGTGGCGGCCTCGCACAGGGCTCTGGCTGGGTGCAGGCCCCGCCCCACCCCTGCACACCTGCTCCTCGGGGGTCTCCCCCAGGGCGGTGCACACCCACCTGGCCAGGCTGCCTGCTTGCTCGCCCCGAGGTGGGCCCCACCCCTCCCCGTTCTTTCTCTTTTGTGGCCAGACTTGGCTCCTTCGGGAACGCAAACTCCCAGGGAGGCCGAGGTTACTTCTAACCCGTGGTGGCACCCGAGCTGCTGTCGCTGTTTCAAGGATTCGGGGGGGGGGGGCAGTGCTATGCCCTCTGGACCCTGCTCCCGGGAGTGGAAGGAGCCCTGCTGGTTACTGGTCCCACCCGCACGGGGGCACTGGTGGGCACGCGGCTGTCGGGCAGGGCCCTCGGCCCCTGCTGCCTGTCCCGGGCCTCTGTGGTGGTCCGGGGCTCTTTCCCACAGTCCAGGCTGCTCCCCTGGACGGGAGTCCCCTGTCCTGGGGCGGCCTGGCAGCCCAGCACCTTTCATCTGCAACATCAAAGCCCCAGCCCTGTCATTACAGGCTGGGAACCTGGCTGCTCGGGCGCTGAGCGCGAGTGAGCCCATTTTATGGATGGGAAAGCTGCGGCTGCCCAGGACCCAGCTCCGTGATGGGAGCCAAACCTGGGCAGCCTGACGCCACCTGCATTGTGGGGGCACTGAGGCCTGGAGAGGGCAGGGGTCTCACAAGCCCCTGTTCTGATGGGTTCTTGGAGGTGGTTTGGGCCCCTGGTGGGCGAGGAGGCCCTGAGGAGTGAGTGACAGGGAGGAGGGAGGGGCTGGCTGAGTGCGGGGGGGGGACATGGGCTGGAGCCCGCCCAGCTGGCGTCTCCCGTGGTCTCTGAGGCTGGCCTGGCACCTGGCCACCTGCTGCCCCAGGTGAGGGCCCGCCTGACTCAGCAGCAGGCCCGGGCCTGTGCTGCCTGCCCTGCCCACGGCAGCCCTGGCACTGGAGGCCATGTGGGAGGCAGGCTGGGGTGGGGTGACCTGGGCGGGGCTGGGGGTGCTGGGCAGGGGGGAGAGTGGGCAGGTGGGAGGGGAGTGAGGGGAGGAGGCTGAGCCCGGCTCTGTGTCTGGGATGGAGACTTGGTGTGGACTAGGGTGGGAGGAAGCCGTAGCCCCGCCCCCAAAGCCCTCCCACCTGGGGCACAGAGGCTTCTGGGAGCTCGTGGCTCGCAGCCGCCCTGTCAGCTTGCATGGCCCACAGCCGTGGCCGTGGCTGTGGGGGGCGCCGCTGTGCCAGCCCCTGGCTGGCTGCTGGGGTGTGTGGTGCTCTAGGCTCACCGAGCCCAGGAGAGCTCGTGAGGCCCGTTCTGAGACTGCACCCACGTCTGGCTGCACCAGTCCCAGGCAGAGCAGCCCAGCCCCCACGCCGTCTGGAGCTGGGCCGGGATCTGCTCCCAGCAAACAGGAAGCTGGGAGGGACTTCTCCCTGCTGATACTGCGTTTATCAAGGCGGGCGGCCCCTTCCGCACAGGAAACCCTGGAGGCTGGGAGGACGCTGGGAAGGAATTCTTGGGGCCTTCCTGTGGGGGGGCGGCAGTGGGGGGGTGGGGATGGTGTGGGGGATCCCTGGGATCTCCAGGCTTTGGGGCCTTGGAAGTCCCTGCACCTCCAGCTCACGCACGTGGGAACGCCAAGGCCCAGGCCCGGCCCTGTGCCCTCAGACAGGGCAGGGTGGGGACAGTGTGAGAGCAGGGGACATTGCCGTGTGGGGCTGGGGGCCAGGGCCAGGCTGCTTCCCTCCAGGTCTGGCTTTGGGCAGGGCCGCCGGAGGCCTTCAGGGCCCCCCACCCCCACGCGCGGCCCTGGGTCCGGTTAGCGTCTTTCAAACATGAGCTGTGTGTTAGGTTACAGGAAAACGCTGAGGTGGCACAGAGCGCACCTGTGTGTCCCGGTCCTCCAGGGCAGGGGTCTCTGCGGTCTCTTCTGTCCCTTCCAGCCCCTGGCCTGCAGTGTGCACCTGCGGTTGTGGCCTGAGGTCCCCGGGGCCTCCCGGGGTGAGCAGTGCTGACCCGGTGCCGCCCGCCCCAAGGCCCAGCCCAGCCTCCTTCTGCAGCCCTGAGCCTCAGGTCGTCAGCTCTGAGTGACAGCAGGGCAGGGGTGAGGTCTCGCGGCAACTGGACAGGGCCTCCCTGTCCCCTCCTGCCCCCCCCCCCCCCGAGAATCCATCTTGAGGTTTCGGGGGCAGTGAGGCCCTGGCAGCCGCCACAGCTGGGAGCTGGGCCTGTCCCTTGTGTGGCTGCCGCCGGCACCAGCAACCTCGGCCGAGGGGCTCGGTGGTGTGGGAGGTACCTGCTGGGGCATGGTGACGCTGGTGTAACCGCCAGGCCTGTGACTGTTAGGAAACTGGCGCAGTTGGCCACATGGCCCAGCTACCTGAGCCAGGCTCCACCCCCATCCTAATGGGATTGGCTGCTCCTGCTTCCCTGCCCGCCCTCAGGCAAAGTTTTAAAAGGGCCAGTTCCTGACCACGCGCTCTCTTGGCCCTTCTCTCCTGCCCTCTCCGTCCTCTCCTGCCCTCTCCGTCCTTCTCTCCTGCCCTCTCCGTCCTCTCCTGCCCTCTCCGTCCTTCTGTCCTGCTCTCTCTCGGTTCCTCTCTCCAGCCTCCTCCTCTGGGCTCTGCCCTCCTCTCTCCTCTTCTCTGCTCTCTCTTCTCTCCTTGCTAGCTCTTCTCCTCTCTGTCTCTCTCTTACAGTCTCCCCTTTTTCCTTCACCGCCCCTTCACTCCGGTCTGTAGGTTGTTCCCAATAAACCCTTTCCCTTTCTCCGGTGTCCGGTGTGCTTTGCGACGGCTAACATTAAGATATAACAGTGACCAGGGGCAGTGAAGTCCCCAAGAGCCCGGCACCTGCCATCAGTCACCACGCCAGCATGAGGTCCCCCAGGACACAGGCCCTGGGCAGCCGGCCTCCTGCCAGCTGTCCCCTGCCACTCGCCAGGCAGAGGGGTGGCCAGGCCGCTCCCCACTTCCCCGTCCTTAGCCAGGATGCTTCGTCCAGGTCTTGGCTCCCCTGGCACTTGGATAGACACGGGCCCAGGTGCACGGGCCGAGGTCCCCTGATAAAGTGACCTTGCTGGGCCCTGGGGAGGAAAGGCCCTGGCCACAGAGAACTCGCTGAGTGGTGGTATTGGGGACCTGGGCTGGCCCATGGGGTTCCCCACGTAACGGCAGGTGGAAACTTGATGGGGCCCCAGACGGGGCCATGGCAGCACCCCTCCTTGCCCCGTGCCTTGAGGGCCCTCCCCTGCCTGGCAGAGCCAGCTGGGCCTGGCTCTGGGCTGGGCTGAGCGGCAGTGGGACTGATGAGAGAGGCCAGGGTCCTGGTCACGAGGAGGGGGTCTTCGGGTGGGGTGGGGACCCCAGCTCCGCACGTGTGGCCAGGCCTGGTCTCGCCATCTGAGGGTGGCAGACAAGGCTGTCGCAGAGGCTACCAGAGGCGCGTGGGCTCCGTGCTTTGCAGCTGTGTCTCGTGTGTAGCGTATGTGTGGCCAGCGAGCAGCAGCCCGACTCTGGCCTGGCCCTGACGTGGCCCCCGGGGCCACAGACCTGCCGCTTCCTCCCCAGGTGGGGTCAGCGGGGGTTCGTTTCCCCAGGAGTGGGCACAGAAGCAGCAGCGCTGAGCTCACTGGCACCCCCTGCAGGGCTGTCATGTGGGGTCCTGGGCCTGGCGGAGGGCGGGCAGCCTGGGTGCTGGCCGGGGTGAGGGCAGAGGGTCTGCATGAGGACCACCCTACACAAGGGCCCTGCAGGTAGGGCGTCTCGCGAGGGCGTGGGCAGCAGCAGGCCGAGCACTGACTTAGCTGGGCGCCCTTGTCCCCTTGGCATTGCTGTCCCCACTGGTCACCATGCACCCCTGGTAGCTCTGACGAGGACATGTTTGAAGGCACCAGTGTCACTGTCCCCTCCTTGGGGCTCCAGTGAGCGCTTGCCTGGTCTCCAGCCCCCACTGGCTGCCAGTGGAGCCGCCTGCCCAGGGGCCTCGGAGCACAGCCGTGTGCTAGGCAGCCCTGGGCGTCTGACCATCCCCATCAGCGTCCCTTATAGCCCAGCAGCCAGAGCACCTGCTGCTCCCATGAGCCACATCCAGGAAGCAGTGGCATAGCGTCCCAGGGTGAGTGATGGCCAGATCGGGCCAGGCCTGGGAGAGCCTGGGGGCCACACGCCTGGCTTGTCTCTGTCCGTCCTGGGGCTTTCGTCGGAGGCCCCTGGGGTCAGCTCAGTGCGTTGCCTCCTTACGAGCAGCCCGGACACCCCAGGTAGCCCTGTGGGGCCCTGGCAGAGGGCCTGGGCAGGGGCTGTTCCCAGGTCCTTGCCGTCACCACCCGCACTTCCCAGCGGCCTCCCCGTGAGGGCCAGGGAGGGCGGGGGCTGCCCAGATGATGAAGGAAAACACAGCCCTCCCCCTCCCTCCCCCGGGTTGCAGTGTCTCTGTGTCCACGTGTGCACACGCAGAGCGGGGCTGCCCCGGGAGCCCCCGAAGCCCCAGCGTCAGGAAGGAGGCAGCGGCTCCAGTCCGGGCCACCATGTGTGTGCAGGGGCGCGGCAGGCCACAGGGTGGGGGCAGAGGCCCCTCCCAGTTGGCATAGACCCTGGGGTCAGCAGACTCTCTGTGGCGCCGGGTCCTCTGTCCCTGGTGCCGGGCTGACCAGAGCAGCCAGGACAGAATAGGGAGCACGAGGCAGGGAGCAGACGGCGGCTTCCAGGCAGAGGGAGGGGCTGTGAGGTGGGGGTGGGCCCGTATGAGTTGGGGCGGTCCCTACCCCAGGTGTCCCTCAGCCTAGCCCGGGTCTCCTCTGCCCAGCTTCCTTCCCAGAGCCTGGGCAGCGGCTGGGACGCCCCCTCCTCCGGCTGGCCGAGGCTGTGAGCCCAGGGTGTGAACGGGCAGCCAAGCCCAGCGCTGCTCGCAGGGGCCCTGCGGTGCCCTGCGCTGGCCCTCCCTGTCCCTGCCAGGTGCGGTCCGTGGACAGCGCTCCCAGGCCAGCTCCACACGTCCTCCTCCTCACCGCCCCATGCTCCGGCCTGTTCCCGCGGGGACCTGAGAGGCATGGCTGGGCCCTGCTCACTCTCTGAGGTCTGGGGGTGAGCCTGGGGTGCTGGCCTGAACTGTCCCCAGGCTTGCTTTCTGTGACCCTGGGCCTGTTTCTGTCATTTCAGTGTGGGGAGGGCGGGTGGAGTTGCTGCCCGCCTCCCTCCTGACCACTCCCTCCTTCATTTGATCACCACCTTTGCCGGTCCACTTGGTACTGGAGAGCGGCACAAGTGTGAAGCTCTCGGAAGGACCACCCATTCACCCACCACCCACCACCCACCCACCACCCACCCACCATCCACCCACCACCACCCACCACCACCCACCGTCCACCATCCACCATTCATCCTTCTACCCATCCATGCGTCTGTCCACCCATCCACCCATCCATCCTTCCATCTCCCCACCTACTCATCCATCCACACATCTGTTCACACACCTTCTGTCCATTCATCATCCATCCACCCACCCCCACCCCCATCCATCGTCTATCCAACCACCATCCCTTCAATCTATCCACCACCCGCCCTCCATCCCTTCCTGTCCCCACCCACACACCCACGCACCCAGTAGTGATCAGGGCTTACTTTGCGTGGTCTCAGGGCAGGGGTGGGGGGCACAGAAGTGAGAGAAAGGTCGCTGCCCTGGGAGACCCCCACCTGCAGCAAACGCCTCTGTGGACCACTCTGCTGAGCACAGCGTGGGGAATGTGCTTGAGGGTCTGCGGGTCCACAGGCCCTCAGGCCTCCAGGGTCTCGCTGGATCAGGGTGGCTGCGGTGAGGGGCGCGGCTCCCTGGCCCAGCGGAAGGTGTGGGTCCTGGCATGTGGGGCAGGCCCAGCGGCCATGCAGGGTCAGGGCTGGGAGGGCCAGGCCTGAGGACCCCTGGACAGCCTACAGTTGCTTCTGGCTACCGCTTGCCATTTGGGGCAGGTGAGCCCTGGTGCCCAGGGGGCCCAGAATGGTGACGGTGCCTGGGCCCTTTGCCAGGTCGCCAGCTGTGGCTGCATGGGGGCCGGACTCTGGCTGGAAATGGCACTGGAAGGAAGGCAGGAGCTTGGCATCTGGCAGACCCAAGCCCGACTGTGCCAGCCTGACGCTCGGCATGCCTGGCCTCAGTTTTCCCATCTATAAAGTGGGAGTGGCTATCGTGACGTCTGAGTTCGAGCAGCCCCAGCCCTGGGAGCTGAGTGTGTGTGTGGAGCAGAGGGGCCGTCCCCGGGGCTCCGGGCAGCTCAGCGCTTCCCTGGCTGCAGGATTGTCACGCGCGTCTTTCTCTGCAGCTAGAAGACACCCTCAGGAAGAGCAGGGCAGCAGGGGCCTGCACCCCAAGTTCTGGGAGCTCACCTCTGCTCTCCCAGGAGGCCCCGGCTTCTCGTCCCCCTGAGCTGCCCCCAGCGTCAGGAGTGCAGGGTGGTCGGCACTGGGGGGGGCCTGGCACTGGACACCGGGCTGGGTGACCAACCCACGTGGGCCCCTGGGAGAAGGGCCGAGGGGGCTGGCGCCACCCGTCTTGGGGTGACTGTGGGGAGCCCGTGCGCCTGCGCCCAGGCACGGGTGGGAGCTGTACACTCGCCGCCAGCAGGCTCGCTCCCCAGTTGCCTTCCGTGGCCACTGGGAGATCCGTGGGATGTGGGCGCGTGGCTGTGCGTGGCCCACCCTCGCCACCTGCAGTCCAGCCGCTGTGCAGATATCGATTCTGTCCCAAGCGCTGTCCCGTCCAGAACGGAGGTATAATGAGGGATAAAAATCAGATCACCCTCACTGAACTGGCCTGGGCCATTGATCTTCCTCCCCCAGGGCCTGCCATAAATTATTCTATTCAATTAAGTAAACTCGCACATAATGGCTTCTTCAAACTGAATAATTTATGGGCCATGTTTGGGAAAAGGCTGGGCTTGGGGTGGGAGAGGGAAGGGGGCTGGGTCCCTGGTGTTCCCTCCCCCAGGCTTGGGAGGGGCAGGGGCTGCAGGGTTGACTGCTCCTCCCTGGGGGTGAGGAGCTGGGTCTGTCCCCTGCCCTCTGTCCACGCCTGGTCCTTGGTGGCCCTGGTGGGGTCCACGCTTCCTCCTTCTAGAGGGACACGGTAGAGCCGCCGGGAGCTGCCCCGACTGCTTCCTCGGGGGAGTGGGGCTGGGTCTCAGCACACAAGTGTGGGGTCCAGTGCGACCACCAGCTGGGCTCCGACGCTGTGGCTCCGACGCTGGGGCCTGTGTGCTCCGTGTGCCCCGCGCCTGGCGGGGGAGTGGGGCTGGGGGCTGGGCAGCGGGGCGAGCAGGTGGGCTTCAGGATCCCGGCCGGGGCAGCCCCAGGGTCCCGCTCTCCTCATTCTTGCCAGCCCGACGGCCGGGTGAAACGGCTCTGCAGCCGGTGGCTTCCCACAGGTCCCGCCCGAGGTGGACGCCGGGGAGGCCGGGGGTGGGGCGCAGCTGACAGCTGCTCCCACCAAGCCCCTCCCCTCTCTGTCGGGTGCCTGGGTTGGGGAGCGGCGCTCAGGAAGCCTTGGGTGCTGGGGGCCGGGTGAGGGGAGCAGCTTCCAGCTCAGGGGTGCAGCGCCTGGTCCCACGTCCGGTTCAAGTCCCCGCTCTGCTGCTGGCCGCAGCTTCCTGCTAACGCGCGCCTGGGAGGCCGCTGGGGGGGGGGGCTCCTGCCGCCCACCTGGGCCGCGGGCACTGAGTTCCACCGGGGCTCTGTCTCCTGGGTGTTGCAGGAGTCTGGGGGATGGACTGGCAACTGCGAGCGTGCGCTCTGCGTCCGTGTGTGTGTGTTTGTGTGTGTGTGTGTGCGAGCGTGTGCGTCTCTCCTTGTGTCTGTGTCTGTGTGTCTCTCTGTGTCCATGTGTGTGTGTGCGTGTGTGTCTCTCCCTGTGTCTGCATCTGTATGTGTGTGTGTCTCTCTGCGTCCGTGTGTGCGTGTGTGTCTCTCCCGGCATCCGTGTGTGTGTGTGCGTGTGCGTCTCTCTCCTTGCGTCTGTATCTGTGCGTGTGTGTCTCTCTGCGTCCATGTGCGTGTGTGTGTCTCTCTGCACCTGTGTGTGCATGTGTGTCTCTGCGTCTGTGTGTGTGCGTATGTGTGTCTCTCTGCATCCATGTGTGTGCGTGTGTGTCTCTGTCTGCGTCTGTGTGTGTGCGTGTGTGTCTCTCTCTGCGTCCGTGTGCGTGTGTGTCTCTCTGGGTCCATGTGTGTGTGTGTGTCTCTCTCTGTGTCCGTGTGTGTGTGTGTGTGTGTCTCTCTGCATCCATGTGTGCGTGTGTGTCTCTCTCTGCGTCTGTGTGTGCGTGTGTGTCTCTCTGGGTCCGTGTGTGTGTGTGTGTGTGTGTCTCTCTGCGTCCATGTGTGCGTGTGTGTGTGTCTCTGCGTCCATGTGTGCATGTGTGTGTGTCTCTCTGGGTCCGTGTGTGTGTGTGCGTGTGTGTGTCTCTCTGGGTCTGTGTGTGCGTGTGTGTCTCTCTGCGTCCATGTGTGCGTGTGTGTGTCTCTCTCTGTGTCCGTGTGTGTGTGTGTGTGTGTCTCTCTGCATCCATGTGTGCGTGTGTGTCTCTCTCTGCGTCTGTGTGTGTGTGTGTGTCTCTCTGCGTCCATGTGTGCGTGTATGTCTCTGGGTCTGTGTGTGTGTGTGCGTGCGTGTGTGTCTCTCCCAGCGTCTGCATCTGTGTGTGTGTCTGTGTGTTTCTCTCTCGGTGTCGCATGCGTGTGTCCCTGCATCTCTCTCTCTGTATGTGTCTCCCTCTCCCTTCCCTGCCCCCTTCCCCGGGGCCGTGCCCGCCATCCCTGCCCATGCCGACCTCCACAAGACTGCAGGGCACTGGATCCGGCCCCCCGGGCCTCTGCGATGCCTGTCCGGAGCAGGGACACCGGTCCCACAGGCAGCGCCTGGGTCGGGCCAGGCTGGGTGAGCAGCCCTGAGGGGCCACCGCGCAGCCCCACCTCTGCCTTCCGGGCTGGTGTCCTGCTGGGGACAGTGAGGCACAAGGCAGGAGGGAGGGCCGCTGAGCCGCTGGGGCTGATGGGAGAGACAGTGAGAGGCCAGGAAAGCAGCTCGGGATCGGGGGGCCCTGGGGTCACCCTGACTGATGGGAGGGGGCTCTGGGCAGAGGAAGGAGGCCAGGGTCTCTGGCTTGAAGCCCTCGCTGCTCGTCCGCACCACGCACCGCAGGGGCCGAGGATGGTCACCCATGGTTGGGCAGGACACAGTCCCACAGCGGGGATTCCGCTGAGGAATCATGCCAGGAGGGCTGCTCAGAGGAGGTGGCTCCCGACCTCAGCCTGGACGGAGCCAGAGGGGGAGAGCAGGTGTGAGGGCAGGGGCCTTGGGACCCAGTGTGTGGGGGTGGGGTATGGGCCAGGCTGGAGGGGCGCTGCCTGGGGAGCCTCCGAGGGGGCCAGCCAGTGATGGGGCAGGGGGGAGACCCCAGGGGCTGGCCAGGCCCAGCTCGGCCATGGACCTGCTGGGGGCAAGGGGGCGGCGGGCGTGGGGCGGCCTGGCCTGCAGGTCAGCGAGGGCGGGAATAGCCACGTTCTGCCTGCCTCGGCCTTGGCACTGCACCCACGTCCGTCCTGCTGGCCGTGCCGCCTGCCCAGCTGGGGTGTCCCCAGGGGACCCCGGGTGGATTTCCAGGGCCGAGGACTAAGCCTTGGCCGCAGCGGGGCCTCGGCACGGCCCTTAAGTGAATTTTGCCTCGGATCAATCCGTGCTGGCTGCGAGGCTGGCCGCTGGCTGACCCCTCCCCTCCCCTCCCAGAGTCCCTGCTCTGGGGGGAGGGGCAGGAGACCCCCCCTCAGAAATACTATTAGGGCAGAGGGTCTGGGCCATCTTCTGCGTTTTCCATTAAGCTCCGTGGACGTGTGTTTCATTTGCGTGGTGCCTGTGAGCCCCAGATAACAAGGGGGCGTGGCACAGCCCTGCCCCCGAAGGCGATTTTATGTGCAGGTTTAAATACCACGGCCAGCGCACTGCCCGTCCTCTGCTGACCGCTGGAGGCAGATTGAATTTACGGGAGATTTAATTTGCGAGGCTGGCGGGAGCGGGTGGCGGGGATGCGGCATGGAGGGGCAGCCGCAGCACAGGCAGTGGTTTGCAGCCAGGCTCTGCCCTCAGTGCCAGGCTCAGTGACTGTGGGCGCCTGCCGGGAGGCGCGCGGGGACACTGCCCACAGCACATGCGGCCATGGCCCTGGTGGGGCTGCCGGCTCTGAGCACCCAGCTGGGGCCTGACATCCAGTGCCCATTACATGTGTGTGCAGGCATCTGTGTGTGTGTGCGCATGCATGTGGGCAGGCATCTGTGTAGGCATGTATATGTGCACGGGTGCCTCTCTGAGAAGGTGTGCTATGTGTGCACACATGTGTGTGCTGAGCGCATGTGTGTCCATGCACGTGTGTTGTGTGTGCATGTATGTGAATACACACGTGTATGTGTGCTGTGAGCATGCATGCATGTGTGTGCTGTGTATGTGTGCAGTATGCATGGTGTGTGCTATGTGTGCACACATGTGTGTGCTGAGCACATGTGTGTCCATGCACGTGTGTTGTGTATGCATGTATGTGTATACACATGTGTATGTGTGCTGTGAGCATGCATGTGTGTGCTGTATATGTGTGCATGCACGTGTGCTGTGTGCATGGTGTGTGCACACACATGCATGTGTACATATGAACACCAGACCTGCTTGTCTGGCCAGGGCTCTGTTCTTGGTCGCCTGCCAGCTGGGCCGTGGGGCTGCTGCTGGGGGCAGGAGCTGTCTGGGACCCCGGTGGAGTCTGGGGTGTTGCACTCAGCTCAGCAGTGCCCAGTGGCCAGCCTGGAGGCTGTGGGCTGTGCGCTGTGGCTCGCTGGGGCCTGCAGGGGGAAGGGAGCCGAGGGCAGGGTGGTGCCGGCTCAGGCTGCAGACGCCAGGGCCTGTGGGGGGCGAGGGCAGTGACCCCCACAGGTGTCCAGCCGTGTGGGCAGCAGCCCGGGGAGGGCCTTTGTGCCTTGGTCTCGCTGAGACCACGGTGCTGGCGGCCGAGGGGCCTGTGGAGCCCCCAAGACCTCCCCCCACTGCACTTCCCAGGGATGGCAGCCACAGCACAGAAACGCTGGCTCTGAGACCCAGCTGTCGGGGTGGGCTGGACGGCTGCTGGCCGCCCCTCCTCTGGCGAGATGGACGAGGCCTCTGTGGTCTGGCGGGCACGGGGCACGGCAGGGGCCCATGCCCCACAGCCCCCTGGGGACCTGCCTGGCCCTGCCCTGCCAATTAAGAGTCCCTGGGCGAGGCCAGCCCAGTCGAGCACCTGGGCACCCCCCGGGGACCAGGGTGTGGATCAGGGGCCCACGGCCAGCGGGGCCGGGTTGGGATCAGCTGGCGGATGCTCTGTGTCCTGACAGCAGGCCCCTCGGTCTCCCCTGAGGAGGGGGCGGGGGCGGGGGGGGCATCCTGGGCCCCCCACTTCCTGGCTGCCAGCATCTGAGCCCCACCCTGTGCTACAGGAACCCCGAGGGCTGCTGGGAGTCCAGGCCTGCACCTGCCCGGCGACGCCCCCTGTGCCGCGGGTGGGTGTCCTCTCCCTGCCGGGCCAGGGCTCTGGGCGCGTGCATGTGTGTGCACGGTCCCCGGCCCTGCCCAGCCAGCCCAGCTCTGCCCGTCCCTCCTCCGGCCGACTTCCTCTGCCGCTTCCTCCCAAACCCCAGCTCGCTCCCTGGCTGTTAAATAGTTATCTGGAACATTCCCCGGGAGGAGCGACTGCAGAGGGCTGGGGGAGGCCCCGCCCGAGGACGGCGCTGCGGGCAGCAGCAGCCGGCCGCTGTGGGTTGCGCGGGGTGCGGTTCTGCGCCCCCTCCCGCTGCGCCCCGTGTGGGGAGCGGGCTGCTGGTTGCTTGCCAGGCTCCTGGCCAAGGCGGGCACTGCCCGGCCCGGCTGTTCGGTGGGGCCTGATCCGCATCTGTGTGGCCCCACGCCCTGCCTATGACCGTCCTGGGGTGCTTGGTGTCCCACGTGAGGCCGCGGCCGCGTTGCCAGCTGCTGCCCAGCCAGCCAGTGGACTTTCACGGCAGCGCCGGGCCGGCTGACTCCTGCACCTGCAGCCGCTGGTGCCTGAGGTGCGTGAGCCATATGGGAGGAGGGGCGGGCGGGGGTGCAGACGCCCACGGTCGGTCCCTGGTGGGAGCCTGGGGTGGGGGCAGGGGCTCAGGGAACTTGCTGGCATAGGACACAGAGGCTTCTTCAGCAGAGCCCAGCAGGCCAGGGGCGGGGGGCTGGGGACCCTGTTGGCCTGAAGACCCACCCTCTGCCCCTGGGCACAGGGTGTCCCCGTCATCCCCACCCCCACAGGCCTCACACCAGCTTTTCTGGGCTCCCTGACCCGGCACCCCCAGGCCAGGCGCCCACCACGCCTGGCTGCAGAGCCCACTTCTGGGCCCCCCAAAGCCGTCGGCAGGAGTCGAGGCTGCAGGAAGCCCAGCTCCTGGGCGGTGGGGCGTGGCCTCTGGCCCTGACAAGTCCAGGTGCAGGCTGTTGCTGTGGGGGGTGGGGTCCCCCAGTCCCCTTTGTCCCACCCCACCTGGCTGTAAGCAGTGCGAGTTGGGACCACGAGGTCAGTGCCTCGAAGCTGGGTCAGGGGACAGCTCAGGACAGGAGCCTGCTGGGAGTGCCTCTGCCCAAGGCCAGGCAATCCTGGACACCCCTGCCGTGGGGGGCTCTGTGCCTTCTTCCCTCCCTTCTCCCTCCTCCCTCCTCCCTCTTCCCACACAGCCACCCACCCACCACTCACCTATCCACCCACCCACCCACCACTCACCTGTCCACCCACCCATCCACCAACCTTTTCTTCCCTCCCTCCCTCCCTTTCTCCCTCCTTCCTCTGTCCTTCCCTCTACCCATAACCTCTTTCAACAAATCTGTGCCCAATCTTGATCCCAGCCTGTAGGGTCACATGGTCAGGCCATTGTGTCCCGGAGTGCTGTGGGTCCTTGGAGAGGGTGTGTGGGGCCAGGAGGACAAGGAGGCCGGCCATGTGTGCCCCACTCAGCCCTGGTGGACAGGGCCTTGGGGCTTTGGGCCCTGGGACGGACCCTGTGGGCGACTGCCCATTTCTGATGAGGGGGCCGTCTCCGGGCAGGTGCCCCCTGCAGCCTCAGGGTGGGGCCAGTGGGTGGTGGTCAGCCGTCCTGAGTGGGTGTTGCTGGAAAGACAAAGGGCTATGAGCTGCGTGGGGTCCTCCCAGCTCAGCCCCAGGGCTGTGGGGACAAGACCCTGCTGGGGGCACCCCCAGTTTGTGGGGCACCCCCAGGGCAGGGGGCCTGGCCCGTGGCCACCTCCTGCCTCCCTCACTGCTGTCCAGGAGGGTTTAGGCCTGCATGAGGCCTCGGCGGTGTCGGGGAGGAGGCGAGATGGCGGAACCCTGCCCACCCTGCTGTGGGTGTTGGGGGCCCCGTGAAGGGAGCCACTGGGACCAGAAGAGGTGGGGTCCCGGGATGCACCAGCTGGCTGCCCCATCCCAGCCCTGCTGAGCTCTCACTCTCACCTCCTGCCGGGCACGGAGCTGTGGGCACAGGCCTGGGGGCGGCTCCTCGGTGGCAGAGTCGGGGGTGTCAGAGCCGACCCTGGTCACCAGACACTGCCCGTGTCGCAGAGCCCTGGCCGGGGCCCGTGCTCAGTGTGCGGGCAGTGGGGGTGGGTCCCTGGGCGTCCATCCGCTCCCACAGATGGGGGCAGGGAGGGAGGAGGAGCGGGACCCCCTCCCGCTGTCCTCCAGATGAAAGCAGAGCCGCGGGCGGGCGAGCGAGAGGGCGGAGACGCCAATTACAGCGCAGCCCTGCTCCCCAGGCGGCCGCCGGCCCGGGATGCCGGCCCAGGATCAAACGCGCCAGCCCCGCTGCCCGGCAGCTCCAACGCCAATTATGCATCCGGTGGGGGAGGGGCGGCCTCATGTAAATCCGCAGCTTCCTAATGAGCCCTGCTGCGTGTGTGCACACACGTGTGACAGTCTGCACCTGTGCATGCACACACGTGTGGACGCACACACGCAACGTTGTGGCTGCAACAGGTCCTTCCGTGCGGGAGGAGAGACCTCCCCTACCTGCTCCGGTTGCCGTCCTGGGGCTCTCCCCATGGAGGGGCCTCGGGGGCCAGCCTCGGGCCGGGGTGGGGTGGGGCATGGGGACCAGGGGACCTGGTAGGGAGGCTTTCCCTAGCCCCCAGCCCGAGACAGCCCCGCACCCACCTCCGTGCGCAGCCTCGCCCTGCCTCCCGCATCAGGGCCTCCGCAGCCCAAGAGCCGCTTGGGTGCCTGTGTGGTGGTCGTGGTTAGAGGAGTGGATCTGTGCCCCGGCAGCCGGTTCAGTGCTAAGCCAGTCGGGCCAGAGCCCCTCCCCCTGACACCTCCATGACACCCTCTGCACCGCCCCCAACCTCTGCGGGAGGCCTGGGGCATGAGACCCCATGCCTGTGCCGCACCCCCATGCCTGTGCCGCACCCCCAAGCCATGCTGCTCTGCCTCAGTGTCCTAGGGGACAGAGCAGGGTGCCCCCTGGGTGCCTCCGGTCTCCCCCAGCCTCCCGACAACCATCCAGCCCCTTGTCGGCAGGCGTGGGTGCCGAGGCCCCGTGGGGGCCCTGATCCAGGCAGGACAGGAGCTCAGAGGCCCCCACGGCACCCCGAGCTGTGCACTGCCATCCACCTGTCAGGCCGTGGGGCATGTCATGGCTGCCGGTGCAGGGGTGGGGGATGCGAGTGCTGCCCTTGCCCAGGCTGGGGACCCTGTCCTGGGAGCCGGAGCTGTGGCGGGGTGTGGGGAGGGGCGGCTGGCGGGGGCGGGGACATTCCTGTTAGAGCCCAGGGGTCTCCCCAGAAACCCAGCGAGGTCTAATGAGACTCAGTGCTTCTCCAGGGCGCTTTAATTACAGCTCTGCCGAGATGCGCTGAGCCAGGCACCGGGCGGGAGCCGCTGCTGCCTCTTCCTGCCCCCAGCTCGCCTGTGCGCTCTTTCCTGTGGGACTGCGGAGTGGGCCCAGGAGGGGTCCCGAGAGCCGGCCTGGGCAGGAGCAGGGTCCAGGGCGACCCCTGCTGGGTCCTGGGAGCCCCAGGCGGGGCGCTGGGTGGGGCCATGGGCAGAGTTGGGGGGAGGGGCAGGAGGGACTGGGGCCTCTGCCCGGGCGGAGCCGAGCTGACGGGAGCCCGGCTGCACACGCGCGGGGGTGCTGGTGGGGTTCGTGCGCACACGGCAGGCCTGGGCAGTGCGGCCCGCACACGGCGCCTGGCACAGCATCGCTGCACATCTGGCTGGCGGTGGAGGCGGGGCTGGCCCAGAAGTTGGGCTGCTGGTCCCTCCCAGTGGCCCAGGAGTGACCTGGCTGAGCAGGGTCTGGCCGGGCGATCGTGGGAGGCAGGGTTGCAGGCTGCTGGACAGCTGTGGCTCTGTCCCCCACAAGGGGACCACAGGGGCCTGAGCCGTGCACCCACAGGAGCACCACCTGCTGAGGTCAGCCGGCCTCGGCACCCGGCCCGGGCCCCACAGGCTGAGCGTGGGCTGGGGGCCTCGGGTGCACGGAGACCCCAAGCTGCCGAGCGCCCGGCCTGCCCGTGCCCATGGGGCGGCCCTGCCCGGCGTTGGCGCAGTGGGGAGAGGATAGCACCTGGGCTCCCAGCCTGGGACGGCCGCCCTCGGTCAGCACATCCCAGGTGACCCACGACCTCTCCCGTGGCCCGGTTTCCTCCTCTGCGGGTGGCAGAGTTGCCGTGGGTGCCCAGGCAAGGGTGACAGCATCAGAGTCATCTTTCAGCGCAGGAGCCACCCGGGGCCACTCCTGGCCCAGAGATGGGAGGACTGGGGCAGGCACGTCGGTGAGGACGCGCGACCGGACCTCCAGCCGGAAGTGGAGTCCGGAAGGTGGGAATTGCCGGAGAGCCAAATCGCTGCTGCTTGTTTGTTTAAGGTTCAGTTACGGGCCAGTGCTGTGGTGCAGCAGGTTAGGGTAAGCCCCGTTCTGCAGGGCCGGCATCTCACGTGGGCCCTCACAGGTCCCGACGACTCCACTTCTGATCCAGCTCCCTGTTGATGGCCTGGGAAAGCAACAGAAGGTGGTCCAAGCGCTTGGGCCCCAGCACCCATGTGGGAGACCCAGAGGAAGCTCCCGGCTCTGGATTCAGATCAGCTCAGCTCTGGGGACTGAACAAGTGGATGGAAGACTCCCCCCCACCCCACCCCCGGCTGCCTCTCTGTAACTCTGCCTTTCAAATAAATAAATCCATGTTTTTAAAGAGCACAGGACCCCACCATGCCCTCCATGCTTGTGGCTGCTCCTGTCCCCTTTAAAAAGATTTATTTATTTATTTGAAAGGTAGAGTTAGAGAGGGAGGTGTTCCAATCATCGGTTCACTCCCCAAATGGCCGCAACAGCTGGAGCTATGCCAGGCCAAAGCCAGGAGCCAGGAGCTTCCTCTGGGTCTCTCATGCAGGTGCAGGGCCCAAGGACTTGGGGCATCTTCTGCTGCTTTCCCAGGCCACAGCAGGGAGCTGGATCGGAAGAGGAGCAGCCAGGACCTGAACCAGTGTCCATATGGGATGCCGGCACAGGCGGTGGCATTGCCCGCTACGCCACAGCACAAGCCCCTGTGAGATTTCTTGCAACGGGACTTCCGGCCGTGGCTGTGCCACCACTGGTGTTCAAGTGTTTACCGTGCAGACCGTTTACAGTAAAACATTTCAGAGGCTTTCAAAGAGCAGCAGCAAGATGGCCCCGCCCACACTTAGACACACGCGGCCCTCTGCCCCCCCCCCAGCCCTGCCGGGGAAAATCCATAACTGATTTGCATACGCTCCTTCCTCGCTTTTTATCAATATTTAACGACAGGCGAGCGAGCTCTCGCTGGCCAGCCCCCCGGGCCCTTCTGATGTGATAGCAAGAGTTCTCAGCACGGCCGGCACGCAGGGGTCACCTCCGGGCCCAGGACGAGGTGGCCGGCGGTCAGCCAGGGGGGCGGTGGGTGGGAGCCGGGAGCAGTGAGTGCCCGGGGAGGTCAAGTGGGCTCCGGAGGGCGGCGGGGTGGGGCCTCCCCTCACCCGAGGTGGGCCGGGCAGAGGAGTGGCCCCCGGGGGGCGTGTGCTGGAGGGAGGCCCTGCCCTGTGTCCCCTCCCATGCAGCTGGGCCCCTGCTCAGAGCTGCTCCTGCCCCCTCCCATGCTTCCTGCACGCTCCCGCTGGACGGGCGGCCGCCCTGGGGGCGTGGGGCGCGGTGGGTGGGCTCCGCTCTGTCCCCAGCAGGTGCGCGGGCACTGGAGAGCTCTCTACAGCTGCGAGGCCGACACAGCAACTGTGCGCTCTGCGGTCTCTGCCGAGCTGGGCCGAGCTCCAGTTCCCCGAGGACCTCTTGTGAGCCTGGCTGGGGCAGGGAGGGCACAGGGACAGGGGCCCCACGGGGAGGCCACAGGGACAGGGGCCCCACGGGGAGGCCACAGAGGCTCCAGCGTGTGGCCGGAGCATGTGGCATCCGGGAGGGACAACTAGGAGGCCCCTGGGGGGCAGGAGGCGTCCACGTGCAAACCCGCTGGGCAGAAGTTCCCGGCTAGCCGGGGCCTTGGGGTGCTGGACCTCAGATGCTTGGGCGCCAATGGAGAAGCAGGCCTGCATTCTATAGACGTGCATGTTTGCACGCATGTGCACGGTACATGTGTGCACATGCGTGTATGTGTGCATAAACATATGTGTGCGTGCGTGTGCATGCACAGTACTCGTGTGTGTGTGTGTGTGTGTGCATCTGGGGGGCTTCGGCAGATTGGGGCTTGGGGAGTTCTTTGGGAGGGGGTGGCCTGGAGCCGGGGAGGCCTTGACCCTGGACCTCTGAGCCCCACCGTGGCCCCTGCTCTGCAGCCCGGCTGGGAGGGGCTTTGCTCTCCTCTCGCAGTGTGGAGCTCTGGGCCCTGACAGCAGAGATAAAGATGACGAGATGTTTGTCCTCTGACACGGAGAACCAGGCTGCTGGGTTTGGGGTGACCTTCCCTGGAAAAAGACCTTCCCTGGGCGCACAGCTTACAAACCCACCGCTCCCCTGCAGGCACGGCCCAGCCCCTGCTGCCCCCTGGCTCAGCCTGGGTGGAGCTTGCAGGCTGTCCACCCCAGACTGGTGTCCACCCCAGACAGGTGTCCATCCCAGATGGGCTGTCCATCCCAGACGGGTGTCCACCTCAGACAGGCTGTCCACCCCAGACGGGTGTCCACAGATGGGTGTCCACCCCATATAGGTGTCCACCCCAGACGGGTATCCACCTCAGACGGGCTGTCCACCCCAGAGGGTGTCCGTCCCAGACGGGCTGTCCACCCCAGACAGGTGTCCACCCCAGACGGGGTGTCTACCCCAGACGGGTGTCCATCCCAGACGGGTGTCCACCTCAGATGGGTGTCCACCCCAGACAGGCTGGCCCGGAGGCGCTGGGCGTGCACTGCAGGCTCAGCTGGGTGTGTCAGCTGTGCACGTTGGCCCATGATCCCCCTAAGACTCCGCGGTCCCTGACCTGAGCCGCTGCGTTCCCAGGGTTGAGCAGTGGCTCCTGGGGGTGGCCCAGCCCTCAGTGGGCGGCACCTCACGGTGTCTGGGAGCAGGGCCCAAGCCTGTGCGTCCTCCAAGGGAAAGTTGCAGTCGCACACAATACTCGGGCTCGGAGGGAGCCGCCGGGAGCAGCCGACCACGCTGGGCACTGGGGGTGGGAGGGAGCCGCCGACCATGCTGGGCACTGGGGCGGGAGGGAGGAGGCGGGCGCCGACCACGCTGGGCACTGGGGGGCGGGAGGGAGGAGGCGGGCGCCGACCACGCTGGGCACTGGGGGCGGGAGGGAGGAGGCGGGCGCCGACCACGCTGGGCACTGGGGGCGGGAGGGAGGAGGCGGGCGCCGACCACGCTGGGCACTGGGGGCGGGAGGGAGGAGGCGGGCGCCGACCACGCTGGGCACTGGGGGCGGGAGGGAGGAGGCGGGCGCCGACCACGCTGGGCACTGGGGGCCCTTGAGGATGGGCAGCGGGTGGTTGGCCATTCCCTGTGCCCGTCGGGGGGCATAGCCAGCCTGCCGCCCGGAGACCTGGGAGCCCAGCTCAGCTTCCCCAGGCTCTGCTGGCTCCCGGCCCTCCTGCCAGTGACGCCCCTGGGGCAGCCCTCCTGGACAGGGGGCAGCCTGGGCCTGGCAGGGGCTTGCTGAGGGCTTGGTGTGCAGGCACTCACTGGGGTCTCTCGGGGAGCAGCTGGCCTCTCCCTGGGCCTCCAAAACGGACTGGGCCTGGCCTGCCCAGGGGCTGAGCACCCTGAGGGACGGAGGCCAGACCTTCGTGCCCCCTCCAACCAGGGGCTCCCCGACTCCCTGCTGGCTCTGCAGGGCCCACGGTGGCTGGGACAAGCTCCCTTCCTGGGCCCCTGCCGTGGGTCACCTGCTCACAGGACAAGATGGTCAGGGTGGACAGCATGGGTCACTTCCCAGGGCCCCCTCTCTGCGGCCGCCGCCTCCTCTGACCGCCCCCTGGCCTGGGTGTCCTGGGGTTGTTGCTCTGTAGAGCTGGTGACCTTGAGTGTGGCCACCTGGCCACCCTCCTGCCCTCTGTCACTCCTGGAGAGCCTGGGGGTGTGGCCAGCCTGCCCTGTGCTGTGTGCAGAGCTGGGAGCCAGGGGCGGGCGGAGGGCTAGCCACAGGGAGTCGTCCGGTGCAGGACCCTCCTGGCTCGCTAGGCGCTCGGGCCGCGGCCCGGGAGGGAGTCGGGGGAAGCTGAGATTTACGTGTTCCTTCATCCAGGCTGGATTCTCACTGGGCAGAGGAGCGGCTCTGCTCCACGGAGCCCCTCCCGCCTGGGCCAGCCCCTCCCCTCCGCCTGGGGACGCTGAGCGCAGCCACGTGGTTGGACCATGCCGGTGACATGTCACGTGGCGGCTCTGCTTCTCGGCCCGGTGGACACTATTCTGTGTGCTGCCCAGGAGTGGAGCCCGCTGATGAGACGTTGGGAGAGTCATAGGCTCCCCTCGGCCAGCCCTCGCTGCCCTCAGCGGGGGCTGGAGGAGTAGATGTGGCTGGCGCAGGCTGGGTCTGGTGTCGACTGGGTGTGGTCTAGGGTTGTGCCGGCCAGGCACGTGGTGGGGTCCTCGTGTGCCCCCGGCCTGGGCGTGGTGTTGCCAGCCCCGCTCAGAGACTGCGCCCAGGCACAGTCCCTGGCTGGCACTGGGGACCCCAGCTGTTCAACCCACCTGCCTGTCACTGGGACGCTTGGGTCTGGGGTCTCCAGACCTGGCTGGGTCCCGGGGCTGTGCAGTGCGGCAGCTGCGGCCCATTGTCCAGGCAGGGGAGGTCGGCGGCGGCAGTGCCCAGCGGGCTGTGCGGGCTCACTCCCGGTGCTCGTGCTGCGGCTGCAGCCCTGCAGGCCCCGTGGAGGGCCCGTGACTGTGGCTGTGGCTGTGGCTGGGGCTATGGGCCGTTCTCATCAGCTTCAGGGGCTCTGGGGGCCTGGCAGCAAGCAGGGTGGTCCCAGGAGGGGGTCACGGCCCCACTTGCCGTGTGATTCCCGTGTGCTGAGCCCCAGGCCCAGGCCCAGGCTGCGGGGCCAGAGGGGGCTGTGTGGGGCCTGGAGCTGCTTCCCCAGCCATCCTGGGAGGCACGGCCGAGGCCGCCTGTCCACCGCAGTGCTGAGATGCGGGCGGGGCTGCCGGGGACCCCCGGGAGCACTGAGGGGTGACCGAGGCTGGGGGCGGGCATCCCCAGCGTCTGCCCGGGCACCAGGCCTCAGAGGGGGCCGTGTGTACATCAGCGACCCTGATAAATCGCCCTGGGTGTAGACGCCACAGCGGCCACGTGGGGCACGCCACAGCGAGATCGAGGCTGGGGCGGGGGTGGTGCGCGACTTCCCTGGGGGGCTGGCCGGGACCCGCCACTCCTTTTCTGGGCCACTTGGTGTCTGTGGGACAGAGGTGCTGCCTGCCGGGGGTCCCAGGTCACTGCCTGTGTGCGCCGGCAGCCGGGGCAGCCCATCGCCAGCGCCGGGCCTGGCAGGCAGGACTCGCGTCCCCCACTGGGGACAAAGCCACATTCGGGCCTTTGCGGGCTGCGGGGGAGGGGCAGAGGGAGAAGGCCGTCAGCGGGGTCCATGGATCTGCTTGCCCCCCTGCTGGGCAGCCTGCGGGCTGCTGTCTTCCCCAGGGGAGGGGGAGCTGCTGGCTGTCGGGTGCCTGCGAGTATTGATCAGTACCGATCAGTATTAGAACGATAATGAGCCGTCCTAGCGGGCTGGGCGGCTCCAGCCACTCCACTGCCCGCTCCCAGAGGTCCACTCAGCAGGGCCGGGCAGGGGCACGGTCGGCGGTGCAGACCCTGGCCCTGCGCTGGGAGCACAGCTGACCCTCGGGCCTGGGGCCGTGTTGGGCAGGAGCCCCCCGGGTCCACCTTCCTACCTGAGAAGTGGGATTTTCATGAACCTGCTGAGGTGCTTGAGGGCCGTGACGGGGCTGTGGCGGGAGACCGCAGGCCGAGCCCCACCTCCGTGTCCACGCTGGTGAACGCCTGGTGTCCGTGGGTCACAGCGGGTCCTTGATTGCCACTGGGGTCTCATGGTGCCGGCCCAGCTGTGACGGGGGTGGGGAGCGGTGGGCGGCCGCGTGTGGTCAGGCACTGCTGAGACCACGACTTCCTTGGGAGCCCTGTGTGCTGGCACGAGGGAGCAGCACCGAGCTGGCCCCAGCGCCGCCATCTGGACACCCAGGGCGGCCTCGGGGCTGTGCCCCCGCAGCCCTGGGTTCCAGGGATCGGGCCGCTGCTGGCAGCCCTGGAGTCTGGGTTCTGGGGACCCCGGGCCTCTCACACCCTGGACGGCTCGCTCAGCTCCCAGGGGAGGGTGCGGGGGACACTTCTTTTGGGCCGGCCAGCGGGCGGGCATGTTCACCCTCGAGCCACAATCAGCCCCCCCCCCCCGGATTCACAGCAGGTGGCAGCTGTGGCCGATGTGGGGGAGGGGAACGGGGGTCAGACCGGCACTGTGACCAGGGACGCGGGCACCGCAGGCGGTCTCTGCTGTGCCCGACATGGTGACTTGCTGACTCCTGGGGGGACACGGGCACACGTGGGTGGGCGTGGACGCATAGGGGGGAGCGCCCTCATGGTTTCTCTGCGCTTCCTGCTGGCTCAATGGCTGCTGGCCGCCGGCTCTTCTCTGGAGAAAGATCTGGGAGCGCCAGCCTCTCTGAGACCCTTCCTCCCAAACCATGGAGGGCAGGAACGCGGCCAGACCGGGGCCCCCTGCCCTGGGTTTAAGAGCAAGGACACAGGCAGCCTCTGGGAGGGCCAGGGCCCCCTCCACGGGGTCCTGGGCAGCCCCTGGGGCCAGGAATTCCCCTGGCGGAAGAGTGGGCGTCCAGGGCCCTGGCTGCGGTGCTTGGGAGGTGAGGACCTCAGGGACGGCCTTGTCCTGCCAGGGGTGGGGGCACTGCACTCACTCCGTGTTCCCCTGAGCGGGCTCGGGGCTCCTAGACCCTGGGAGCCAGGCCAGGAGGCTCCTGTCCCCAGACGGCAGCCCCCCACCCCATGTGGCCGTTGAGACGCAGATGGAACCCTCCCCTACTGCAGGGACCGACCCAGCCGGGCTGCGGCCACGACCTCTCCAACCTCGCTGTCCCGCCTGGGCGTGCAAGAAGCAGGAAAAAGTATACGGAGAACCAGCACCAAACTCAGGAGGGGCGGGGCCGGGAGCCCGCGCTGAGGAGGGGGAGTGGACGAGGGTCGGCGGCAGCGGAGGTCGCAGGACCCAGCCCAGCAGAGGGGACAGCTGCCCTCAGGGAGGGGTCCCTCTACAGAGCCCCCTGGAGCCAGAGCAGCCCACCGGGTGGGGAAGCTGCCGAGCGTGGGGAGGTCGGGGGCAGAGAAGCAGCACGGCCTGGGTGCCACGTGCCGGGAGCGGCGCCATGAGGAGACCCCCGCTGTTTGTGGGACCCGTCTGCCGTGGGCTGAACGCCGCTCCAATTCACCCAGTCAAAACCGAGGCCCTCAAGGAGCAAACAGTTTCCAGGTCACTGAACTGCATCTGAGCGAAAGCTCAACAATCCAGCGCGACGGACAGCGCAAACCACCCCGCCCGGGCCGCGCAGGCGGCGAGCGCGGTGCAAAGCAGCAGGGAGCTGCAGCGGAGCACTGACACGGCCGGGGCACCCAGGGCACGGAGCAGCCTGGGCCTCGGCCTCCCCCTGCGGCTCTCGGCTCTGGGAGTCCGGGGTCCTGCAGTCCCAAGGGGCAGGGGCCTGCGAATCTACGGCACACGTGCGCAGCGTCCAGCTCTGAGCGGCTCCGAGACGCCTGGCTGCAGGGCCCCTGGCTCGGCCTGCTCGGCACCCCAGCCTGGATCCCCCTCACCGGAAGACGCCTGGGCCCCCAGAGCCGCTGGCACGGTGCCCTGTGGCGCTGACCCCAGCTCCTGCAGGCCCAGCGGGGGAGGCCGCGTCCATGAAGGAGAGCCCTGGGCTGGGGCCGGCGTCCCTGAGAGGAAGAGGGGCTGGGCAGGGGCTGGGCTGGAGGCTGTGGGTGCCGGCTGGGGGCGCACGGCTGGGTCGTCCCTCCGGACCCTGACAGCTCCCCACTTTCCACCTCACCTTCCCTCCTCGGGGACGTGCACGCACACACGTGTGCAATGCATGCAGGTGCTGCACAGGCACACATAACCACAGTGCATTCACACGTATGCTCACACACACGTGTGCTCGCACACACATACATGCATGGATACAGATGCACCTGCACACAAGGCACACACATGTACACACATGTGTGCGGGCAGACACACATGGCATACACGTGCACAACACTCACATGCAGGTGCAGACACAAGTATATGCGCACACATGCACTCACACACGTGCACACACATGTGCACACACGTGTGCACTCACACACACGCTCACATGCACACGCATGCAGGTTTCCCCGAACACACAGCACTGCTTCTCTGGGCCCTCCAGGTCCTCCGACGTCATCCCGGCCCGGGACCCCAGTCCCAGGACCCCAGCCCCAGGACCCCAGGCCCTCGCGGGCAGCCTCGGGCTGGAGTGCGTGCTCCCAAAGCCGTAAACGTAATTGATGTTCTCAGCATTCCAGCAAAACCACGAGCGTGGAAGACATACAGTGTACCCCATAAACCCTCTCCTATTTCTTCTTTATGGTGGGCTCTGAAATTGGCAAAATAAATTCCCTAAAACCCGCCACACTTAGCGCAGAGCGTTTGGGGCTGGGGCCGCTCAGCGCCTTCCGGCCAGGGGCCTGTTTGCCCAGGAACCCGGCTGCACTGGGCAGGGTGCACGGCTCGCTCACCGTCTGTTCCCAGGAAGGACACCGGGCCGGTTTGATGTCCACACCAGGGACTTCCTGTCCTCCTGCCAGAAGACCAAGCCGCTGCAGGCTGCCCACACGGCCCTAGGGGCACTGCCCGGCCCGCTGCTGTCTGCGGTGACCGTGGGGACCCCTCCAGAGGGCGACCCGGAGCTGCCCCGTGTCCTGGCCGCGCCGCCGGCCCCATGCAGAGTGGGGCCATGCCTGTTTGTGCGCGGCCCTTCTCTGCCTGGGGCTGAAGCTCCGAGGCCAGGCCTGCCGTCCACCGGAAGCAGCTCCGAGGGACGCGGGTGCGAGGACGTGCACGCTGTGGAAGCTTTGGAAGCAGACCTGGTTTGTAAACGCATTAGACGCGCAGAGAAGCGGAAGGCAGCGTGGCCACGACCTCAGGACACGGCCACGCGCCAGACTCTGTGACGACCCTGACCGCGGGGCGGCGCTCAGGAGTGCTGTGGGCCGTGTCCCTCCCCGGCTGGGTTGTGTCTGGCAGGGAAGCTGGTGCCTGGAATCTGGACACAAAACACAAGGTTTGGGGCTTTGGCCGTGACTGGCAGGGTGAGGACGCTGCTGCCAGAGCCAAGAGCAGCATTGGTGTGGGGCGGAAACATCCGGCACAGCCGTTGGAGGCACAGCCTCAGCCTGCAGCACCAGCATCCCATTCGGACGCAGGTCCCAGTCCCGGCTGCTCCACTTCCCATCCAGCTCCCTGCTGCTGCACCTGGGAGAGCAGCGGAAGACGACCCAGGTGCTCGGGCCTGGGCACCCCCGTGGGACAGCGTGGGGGGGTGGCTACCAGGTCTCTCTGGGATCCTTGACGCCAGGGCCAGCACGAGAGCCCGGGGCCCAGGAGGAGGGAGGCTCCAGGAGCCCTGGGCCCTCCGGGAGCCGTTCTGGGTGCTGGGACGGGAGTGGGCAGTGCCTGGCAGAATCCGGCCTCTGCCGGCTGCCACAGTCCACGCCGACCTCCAGGGAACGAGGACTCACAGGCTCCGTGTGCGGCCCCTGCGTTGCACGCGTGTCCTAGGCCCCCACCACAGAGAAGGCTGAACGCGGGGACACGGGGGGACACGGGGGGACACGGGGGGACACCGGGGGACACGGGGCCTGAGCAGGGCCTGGTGGCAGCCCCAGCCTGGGGTCTGAGCTGAGAGGGGGCCGGCGTGGCCCCAGGCCCTGGGCTGGCCGGGGTTGGCACCAACACCTTGCTGCCTTACGACATGTTGCAGCCGCAGGGTTTCGGCGCCACACGCATCTCCATTAAACAGCCACAAGGCCAGGGCTGCTCCAAGCCCAGCCCTCGCGGAAAGTGGGGGAGTCACACAGATTAGGCAGAAATTTCTCGGGGCTGGGTGGGGGAAAAGCGGATCAAACACTTATCTGCACAAATAAATTCGGTGTGATCCACAATTAAGCAGCATTTGACATTTAAGAAATATTTGATCCATGTTCTGGCTTCCAGAGCTGCTTAAGGAGCTGCGATATGTAAATTGCATTCAAATCAGGGTTAAATATAGTTCCCACGATTCAAGTTGCCTGATTATTTGGGGAGAAATCTGTTCTCCAACAGGGAAGGGGACGGGGGGGGGTGTTTGCTCCTCCCCTGGGCGCCTGGGGAGGGGCGGGGGCCCAGCAGGCAGGGGGAGGGGCTGCCCGGGCTGCCCTGGCCGGCTGCTGGGTGTTAGGCCAGGCACCCAGGACCGACCAGGCCCAGAGGCTAGGGTGCCAGGCTCCGCAGAGGGACCTGCAGCCCAGCCAAGCCAGGAGCTGCCGCCAGCTCTCCCTGGCAGCGCTGGCCAGCATATGGGAGCGCCGGGCCGGGGCCAGGCTCCACGGGAGGGGGAGCTGGCAGTGCCCAGCGCCAGCAATCATTAGTGAGGGTGTGTTCGGGCGGGCGGAGTTGGGGGCGGGGAGGTGCGTGCGTGGCCGAGAGCCGGTGCCGCCAGGAAAACCTCCCTACCGCAGCCGCCCTCCCTGCGGCCGAGGCCTGGGGGGTCCCGGGCCGGGCCTGACGGGGATGCCCACGGGGACACGCAGCGGCCCGTGTGTGGGATGAAGAATGGCCTCACCCCTCCAGCCCACGCCCAGTGTCCCGGGCAGTGAGGGCGGAGTCAGCCTGCAGCAGCCGCCCAGCTGTGTCTGCGGTGAGCCTGTGTCAGCCTCCACTCAGCCACTGGCCGTCGAGGACCCTGACTTCCGGCCGAGGCCCACATCCCACTAAGGAGCCGCTGCCTTCGTGGCCCGCGAGGCAGGCGGCGGGCGCTCCAGGCTCCGTCACCTGTCAGTATTCACAGAGCACCCGTGCCAGACGCGGCCTGGGGTGGGCAGCAGAGGGCAGTGCTGGTGTGGGGTGGGGCCCAGGCGCTGCGCAGAGCTCCTGTCCCCAGGGCTCCTGCAGGGCTTGGCCGTCTGGTGGCCGACGGGAGGGAGGGTGCAGGGGACGAATCCTGGCCCGAGGCGGCGTCAGCGGCCCCGTGTGGGAGCAAGGGGGGACTTCCGATGCCGGCCCTGCTGGCTGTGGCTCTCCAAGGAGCTTCCCAGGGCCCAGCCCCACACTGCGCTGTCCTCCAGTCCTACCTGTGCACCTACTGTGTGCAGCTCCGGGCCAGGCTCCGGTTCTGTCTGAGGGTGGGTGAGAGCTGGGTGGGGGGTACCTGCTCGCACCCCGGGGTGGGCAGGGAGAGCCCCTGTCTGAAGGCAGACTGAGCCGCCCACCTGGCCGTCAGACGTGTTCTCCCCATCAGCCACGCAGCCACGCAGCCACGCAGCCACGCAGCCCTGCTTCCTGCCTTGGCTCAGAGCTGTCCTCACAGAAGCCCCGCCCATAAACCTCGCTCGCTGGCTGAGCACCCCCAACTCACCCCTGGACTTCCTTGCTGACGACGGGGACGATCCCACCCGTGTCCACGAGCAGGCTCACAAGCCCACAGGGTCCTGGGCCCACCCAGGGCAGCGGGGAGCTGTGACCTGCTGTCCCCTCCCACCTGGGTGGGGTCCAGGGTGCCTTGTGTTGCCGTCTGTCTTGCGGTGGGAAGGTACCGGGTGTCCCCACCTGGAGACAGCTGCGGGCCACTCCCTGTGTCCCCAGCAATGACGGCGGTGACATTTGTCCTCAGGCCCCGGTGGGGTCCACGTCAGCTCCCCGGCCAGGTCCCCCCTACCCGCCAGGAGCTATGCCCAGGGTGAGAGTGGAGGTCCAGGCCCGAGGTGTCTGTGACGAAGGCGTCCTGTGGCCGAGCAGTCAGGGATCAGCCAGGGTTGGGGGAAGGTACAGCCCTCTGCCCCCCCGGCCAGGGTACTGGGCCACAGGCACCCCAGGAATCTGTAGATATGAGGACCCCAAATCCTGCAGCAGCCTGGCCGTGCACGGTCCCACCGAGGGCCCCTGCGCCCCACGGCCGCGCCCCAGGGTGGTCTGAGGGGTGTAGTACCCGGGCCTGCAGGCTCCTCCCGCTGCTGGGTGTGCTCCTCTCACTGCCGGGCACGGGGTGTGCTGTGCACAGGCCCTGACTCCAGTGCCCTGTCCTCCGTCTGTCCACTGCGTGAGAGGTCCTGGACTGTGGGTGCAAAAAGGCTCCAGCCAGCTCCTGTCCACCCCCCGGCGCGGATCCCCCGGCGGGGATCAAGGGGCTGGCGTCCTGGGGAGCTCAGGGTACCGGGCACAGCTCCCCCATGCCCTGCAGCCTTGGAATCACAGCTGTGCTGGGAGCTTCTCTGTGCTGGGTGCACGTGCCCACAGGGCTCGGCCTCCCACGTGGCCAGTACCACCCTGTAGGACAGAGGCGGAGGCCCGGGCCGAGGGAGCTGGGCCCGACCCTGGGAGTCTGCTCATGCCCCCCCCCCCCAACCCCATGGAGGCGGGTTTGGCCTGGAGCTGCCTCTCTCCATGGTCCTGCCTGCAGAGCGGTGGCTGGTCCCCAGCGCGGCCTCGAGGCCTCATCCTTATCTCTCACTCTCGCTGAGCGGGGCGTGTTCACCACCCGACCCGTCAGCCCCGCCCAGCTGGGCACAGCGGCGATTGATCCATGGAGCTGTGAGTGGTGAGATGCACGGATGAGCCGCGATGGCCTCCCGCAGCCTCGGGCCTCTGAGCAAGGGGTCTGACCAGGCTGTGGCCCACATGTCCCCTGCTCTCAGCCAGGGGCTGACCATGGGAGACAGAGCCATCTCAGACCCCTGGGGCCCGCCCTCCCTCCACAGCCCCCGGCCCTGGGCGGAAGTTTCTCTGATGGCCTCACATTTTCTCCCCCACCCCGCAGCCTCCCCAGGGGCGGTGGGGGCTGTGGTGGGCTGGGGTTGGGGGCTGGGTAGCATCTGGAGGGGAGAGCCTGTGTGGACCAAGGCCACCTAGAACAGCTGCTCCCGGCACAGCGGCCTCGCCCAGGGCCTCCCTGGGACCCCAGGCCCCGCGCCATGGGTCCCTCTTCCCTAAGAGGGAAAGGAGTGGGTGCTGGTGGGGGTGGGTCCTTGGGGTCCCCAAGGAGGGCAACCCGCTGTGTGTGGGCGGGGCAGGGGCCAGGAGGGGCACTGGCGTCCTTCCTCGCTCCCGGTCCTGGTCCCTGAGCTGGAAACTGGGAGGGTCTGCGTGGCTCACTGGGGCAGCCAGGGGCTGGGGCTCAGGGGGGCGTGGGCGCCCCTCCCCCAGCCCTTGAGGAGCGGAGCTGTGGGCAGGAGGGGGTTAAGGCAGGAAGCTCTTGCAGGGCTGTTAGGAAGATGCTGCTCTGCCCTTTGACCTCTGTTAATTCCATTTCAAGGGCATCAGCCGATGCCTGGCCTTGGAAGCGTCAGCGGGTGCCCTGCTCCGAGGGGGGCGGGACCCTCTCTGGGGGGTGGGGCCTGGGCCCTGGTGCCCTCACCCACCGGCCATTTCCCCTCCACCTGCGGGCGCCATGTGCCCATTTCTCATCCCACGCTGGGTGTGCTGAGGCCGGCGCAGGCCCTGGACTCAGCCACAGCACCTACGGGGTCCCCCCGGCCGCCCAGCAGGGCTGCAGTGGCCGGGTCAGCACCAGGCCTCCACGCGCTGCACAGGAAGCAGAGCGGGGGCTCTGGGGAGGGGGAGGAGGAGGCAGGCGTCACCCCAGGGGCTGGGAGCTGAACAGGAGCCGGGGACGTCTGGGTCTTGTGCCTGGGCCGCCGCCACAGCCTCACCTTGAGCCCCCACCTCTTGCCTTCAGTGGTGCAGGACGGTGGGCGGGGCCTGTGGGGAGGGGGTGTCGGCACACCGGGGCTTGTGTGGTTCTCAGTGCTCCCAGGGTCAGGGCCAGGCTGGGGTAGGGCTCAGGTGAGCCCCAGGAGGGCCTGGGCCGGAGGTCCCCAGAGGAACCGGGCGGTAGGGGATGCGACTCTGGCTCCCGCCTGCCCTCCCCTGCTCTGGTCCCCACTGGCCGGCGCCGCCCGCGGTGAAGAGACCTCGGCCACTGAGCCACGATGGCCGGGATGCGGCTCAGCTCTGGGGGCTGGAGAGGGGCTGCGCCCAAGCTTGGAGATGACTCCATGCGAGGACCCCAGCACTGCTTTTGTGGGTCACCTGTGGCCACCCTCGGGGCCAGCAGGAGGTCTGGCCGGCTCCCCCCCGCCCCCTGCTGCACAGGTGTCCACCTGGTGACAGGCTGCAGAGTGGCCCAAGGATGTCGGGACATCTGGGCGATACTGAGCGACGCAGCCCAAAACTTCAGACCCGCAGGCGTGGCCGCGGGGCTGGCACGGGGTTGGCACGGGGTTGGTGAGCAGCGCCCAGTGACTTCAGACATGGGGCTCAGGGTGTCACGCTGACCTTGGCGGGCAGGCTTGGCCAGGTGCCTAGGACGGGAAGGCCTCTTTCCCGCCTGTGGCTGCATGGGAACAAGGACACGCAGCCTCCCGGCAGCTGGCAGCCGGGGCACCCAGAGTGGCCCCTCCCCGGGGGGAGGCGCCAGGGATGCTAGTCCATCTGTCCTCGGGCCGGTCCGCCCGGCTGCAGCCGTCCACCAGCGCGTCCTTGCCTGCCGCCGTGTCCGTGGACTCGGACCGTGTGACAGTTCCTGTCTACAGCGTGCTGGGCTGTGACAGGGACAGTTGCGGGTGGGTGTGGGGCGGGCTGTGGCCGCTCAGAGGAGGCCCCTGGCTTCTTAGAAAAGCCAGCCCCGCACTGCGCCGCCCGTCGCCTTCCGTGTCGGTGCTTGGCCAGGTTTCCGGTTCGCAAACTGAGCCGGCCTTGCTGGCCAGGTCCCTCGTTTGGTCTGGAAAAGGGTCTGTTCCACTCTAGGAATTTCTTAGAAGTTTCTGTGGAATTTCTGACACCCAGTCTGGATGCCCAGAGATGGCAGAGACAGGAGGGGTGGGGACGCCACACGGTGCCACCGCCACCGAGGCCTCTGGTGCCAGCTGGCATCGCGGGAGACAGCGCTGCTCTGCCAAGACCCCGGCTTTCTTCCAGGCAAGTGGGGTGCCAGCTCTGCGGGTGGGGCTGGCCCCTGCCCACACGCACCGGTGCCTGCCAGCAGGTGGCTCAGGACAGGGACAGAGGCGGCCAGGCCCCTGGCACCGGCTGTGGGGGCCTGGCAGCTCCGAGTTATTGGATTATCTCATTTGCAAACATTAAGTGCCAGCAAGCAGGCAGCCTGGCCCTGTCCTCCTCTGCCTCTGGCCTGGTTAGAACCCCCAGCCCAGGCAATGAGCGAGACAATTGGATGTGAATGATGTCATCTCCTGCAGTGAATGCGGCTCCAGGCCCTGGCCCGGGGGCGGCGGAAGCTGGAATCCGATTACAGGGATTACAGGCCGCTGACCGGCGCGACCCAGCCACCCAGCCCGGAGCCCTGAGACAGCTGGGACCCTGGTGCTCCGATTTCACAGCGATTACATGGAAATAGCGAGCGTGTCCGGCTCCGTGCCCTCAGGGCTGGGCGGTGGGGGGCCTTGGCCTGCGGGTCCCTGGGTGCCTTACAGGTGGTGGGACCTGAAGTCAGGACACAGGGGCGAGTGGGGTGGGGGAGGGCCCCGGGCGTGGAAGGGAGCAGGCACCCCCAAGCCCTGCCATGAAGATCCCACATCTTGGTGGCCTTGGCTGCTGCCATTCCTACCATCACCGTCACCACCACTATGAGATCACCACCCCACCATCACCGTTGTCACCACCGTCACCAGGACCCCCCTGTTCCTTCTAGCCCCGCCCTCCATGCCTCAGCTGACCTCTGACCTTCCCAGCAGGGCTCTCTCTGAGCCGGGTGCTGGTGTTGGGGTCACTGGAGTACAGGCCCCTGGGTGCTGTGGCTTGGACAGGATTTGTCCCCTGCATGCAGGCACAGTTCACCCTATATTGGGTCCTGGTGCCCTTGTGGCTCCGAGGGGGCACCTGTTAGGAAACTGGTGCTGTTTTAGCCAGGTGGCCACATGGCCCAATCTCTGTGGTCAAGCCCCACCCCCATCCTAATGGGCTTCCTGCTCCTGCTTCCCTGCCCGCCCTCAGGCAAAGTTTTGAAAGGGCCTGTGCCTGACCAGAGCTCTCTGGCTTCCCTCCTGCGCTCTCTTGGTTCCTCTCCTGCTCGCTCTCCTCTCTGCTCTCCTCTCCTCGCTAGCTCCTCTCCTCTCGGTTTCTCTCTTATTCTCTCTTTTTCCTTCACCGCCCCTTCACCCTGGTCTGCTGGGTTTCCCCAATAAACCCTTTCCCTTCCTCCGGCGTCTGGTGTGTTTTGTGACGGCCAACATTCATATATAACAGCACCGGCCCTGGGGGTCCACTCTGCTTCCTCCAGCCCAGCCCTGGTAGCCAGGGACGGCAGGGCAGGCGGGTACTCCAGGAAGCCAGGGAGGGCCCTGGCCAGTGCCAGCCCCTCCCCCTCCCTGCCCAGGCTGCAGGGAGCCCCTGTGGGTGCCAGGCCCCGAGGATCCTGAGGCACTCAGTTGGGGCACCCACTGGCTGTCTCCCCTGGGTAGCGACTGGCTGGGAGTGGCTGCGCTCCCGTGGGGGACACTCTGCCGCGGAGCCCTGCTGGCCAGTGCCTGCCCCTCTGAGCCCAGCCCCAGGCAGCCGCTGTGCCCACAGAGCTGCAGCCCCCATCTGTCCCTGGGACCTGGGCCGTTCCCCCAGTCAGGCCCCAAAGACTGACGCTGGGAGCTTTGGGCTCCTACGGGCCGCTGTTTTGCTGCCTGTCACCCACCCTTCTCCTGTCTCGGTGGATAGAGGCTGGCTGGGGAGGGCCCGGGCCTGGGACACCTGGGGGCACGCGTGGTGGACACCCGCAGGCCCACCACTGGCCCCGAGAAGCCTGGGTCCCCCTGCCCACACCAGGTGAGTGTCCCCTCTCGGACCACCTGGCCCCACCCACGGGAGCAGCCCCCGCCTGGCTGCTTCCTGGCCCCTTGGGGACGCTGGGGCCTTCCCTGCCTCGTGGGCTGGAGCTTCAGGCCCTTGTGGGTGCCCCTGGAGTCGGGGGCCTGTGTGCCCCCCGGGCCTCCACCCGGCCAGGCTGGCCACGTGGGCGGAGCGGCTGCCATCAGTGTGGGCCCCAGGGCTGGCACGGGCCGGCCGCGTGCTTCTGGCGCTAGCTCCTCAGAGCCCTGGGGCTTCCGTCTGCCGTGGCTCTGCTGGGGTCTGGGGTCTGTGCTCAGACGGGAGCAGGCGTGCGGGCAGAGCCGTGCCGTGGGGCTGTGAAGGGGACTGAACCCCGGGCGGGCGGTGGGGGGCGGCCAGGGCCGGGCTGTGCTCTCGGCTCTCGCCTGCCTGGGTATCTCAGGACCCGGCAGCCCTAGGGGGTCCCCGCCCCTCCCCTCTGCCCCTACTCTCCAGCCAGAGCCCCCTCTCTTGGCAGGTCTGGGGCGCAAGCTGGGTCAGGACTCCCACGGAGTCCCAGAATCGCACCCAGAATGGGGGAAGTCCCTCCTTGGGGGTGACTTGGGAGCTGAAAGGAGGGGGAGCAGCATCCCGGGCCCTGGGCATAGGGGCCAGGGCCAGCTGGGGTGGGTGGGCAGGGCAGAGGACAGCAGGGTGGACTCCCCCTCAAAGAACTGTGCTCCATGGGGCTGGCACAGTGGGTTAACGCCCTGGCCTGAAGCGCCAGCATCCCATATGGGCGTCGGTTCTAGTCCCGGCTGCTCCTCTTCCGATCCCGCTCTCTGCTGTGGCCTGGGAAAGCAGTAGAAGATGACCCAGGTCCTGGGGTCCCTGCAGCCACATGGGAGACCCGGAAGAAGTCCTGGCTCCTGGCTTCGGATCGGTGTAGCTCCAGCCGTCGCGGCCACCTGGGGAGTGAACCAGCAGATGGAAGACCTCCCTCTCTCTGTCTCCCCTCTCTCTGTTTCACTCTGTCTTCCAAACGAATAAAATAAACCTTTAAAAAAATTTAAAAAACAGTCACAGAAAACATGTATTATGAAAAAAATTATTCATGAATTTCACATTTTTACACTCAAGCTTATCTTTTATTTTCAAGATTTATTTATTCATTTGAAAATCAGAGTTACACAAAGAGAGAAGGAGAGGCAGAGAGACACAGAGAGAGAGAGAGAGAGAGAGGTCTTCCATCCGCTGGTTCACTCCCCAAAGGGGTGCAATGGCCGGAGCTGCGCCAATCCGAAGCCGGGAGCCAGGAGCTTCTTCCAGGTCTCCCACGCGGGTGCAGGGGCCCAAGGACTTGAGCCATCTCCTACTGTTTCCCAGGCCACAGCAGAGAGCTGGATCGAAAGTGGTGCAGCCAGGACTCGAACAGGCGTCCATATGGGATGCCGGGCGGCCCCAGCTCATCCTTTTATTTCCATTTCTGCAGCACCCTTGTATGGTTCCATTCATAATGCTCTTGAGTGACAGATATGGAAATGGGGAGGAGACGGGTGGGCCGGGATCCCTGGCAGGGAGGGGCGCTGGCCGGCTGCAAAGCTGAGCACGAGTCGAGTTCAGGATCTTTCCAGGAGCACCTTGGGGAAGGAGGGTGCCAGGGCCTGTGAGCCTGGACACTGCTCGCCTCCCCACAGCCCTGGCAGGGGCTGAGCCCCCACCCCCGCCTGCAGTCACTGCCCAGGTCTCCAGGGCCCCGCTGCTCGGCCAGCTCCTGCCCCCTCAGGAGCTGAGTGAAGCTGCACGCCCAGGGCCCCCGGGGCGGCTTGGGGGCAGGTGCTGCCCTCCGGAGGCCCAGCCTTGCCGCGTGCCTGCCCTGCGCCCGGCCCTGGATCGGGGGTCTCCTGCCCGCCGTACAGCGGCCGGCTCACGCCACAGTGCCCACCGCAGTGGTGTTCATTGGAGTGCCCACCAAGAGCTTAAATTAAGAATCAAATACTCCAAGCACCAGTGCTTTTGAGACAACTAAAATTAAAACCTAATTGAATTTTCCTCTGGAAAAATATCATGTGGAAATTTAATTAAGGAAGTAAAAGGCTGGGTTTTTAAAAATAGATGTATGTGGTTTTCAGCACGGGTTATTTGCAAAGCAAATGTAAAACTACAGCAAGCAAGTGGCCCGGCTGATAGGGGCTGGGTCCAGGCTGCGGGGCCCTGTGAGGGCTTGGGGCGCCGGGGCAGGGGGAGCCTGGGCACCCCCTGCTGACCCCCGGGCCCTGCTGCCGCCACCTCGGCTCCCGTGCACCCCGGGCTCCTGGGCGTGGCTTCGCCCTGGGCCAGAGCTGACGGCTGCGTTCGAGTTTTATTCTCAGGCTTTGAATTGGACCCAGGGGAGGTCGGGTCTCAGCCCTTGGCTCCCCATGGACGCCAGGGAAGGAGACTCAGGGCGCCCCCCCCCATACACAGTGGCTCCCATCTGCTGCGCTGTCTTCTACTGCTGCAAGAATTTCTTTATTTTTCGTTAAAAAATAAGAAATCAAGGCCAGAACCCCAGCACTAGCACCAGGCGCCTTCTTCTGAGCCCTGGCTCGACCCCATCCCCCCAGGCCCACCCCAGCCGCCTTCCTGACCTTGACAGCTGCCGTGCGGCCCTGGTCAGAGCTCCAGGACCCAGGACCCTGCCCACCCCCGTGCTGCTGCTGGCCAGGGAGCAGACGCCCGTCCAGCAAGGGGCGGGGCTCCGTGCGCAGGCAGTGTCCTGCCCCCTGGTGGCTGCAGGCCAGGGACCCTGCCCGCTCCTCTCCCCGCCAAGGCTGCCTGCCCTCCTCAAACCCACGCCGCCAACTCTACCGCCTCTGCCCGCTCCCCACCCCGGCTGCACCTGCCTCGGTGGTGTTGAGGCAGCACTTTGTGCGCCACCAGCCGGCCAGGGCCACCTCCCCTCCAAGGACACCTGCCTCCACCCTTCCCTGGGCCGCTTCCTCAGAGCCAAATCCCACAGGCACAGGGTCCCGGCCTGACCCCTCCTGGGTCCTCACAAGGGGGTCCCGGCCGCTGCCCCCGGCCTGCTTGAGGAGCTCCGGCACCCAAGTCTGGGGTCCCCGGCAGCTCCCACGGGGCGGGCAACGAAAGGGTTTTCCCTGTGGGCACCTCACCCTCCCTGTGTGCTGATGAGAAAGGCCAAGCCCCAGGTCGCGAGGCTGACTGCCCCCGCGAGGACTGCGGAGCTGTGCTGACCTGGGGGGCCCTGGGCACCTGCCCCGCACTGTCTATGCACCAGGAGCTTCCTCCCCGGCCTGGCTCCCAGACATACCACTGCATTTGCCAGCGGACAGCTGCCGGGCACGAGGCCCTGGGCAGGGGGCCGGAGAGGGGCTGGAGAGGGGCCGGGCAGCCTGTGTGCCTGGCGTGCAGAGGGATGTCGGGGACCCCCCAAGCTTGCAGCAAAACTCAACGTCCAGGGCCTTCCACGACAGTTAGGTCATGGCGTCACTGCCATCCAGGCTGGGCCGGCATCCAGGCAGGCGCTGGGCGTGGCAGGAGGGGCCCACCCCTGCCTCCTGCAGCCCCCACCCCCGCCTCACGCGACCCCTCTGTCCCGGACTTCCCAGTATCTAGACTGAGCTGGATCAGCTCCTGTGAGTACGATGTGAGAGCCCCACTGTGTGCAGCACACCTGGCCCATGGAAGCCCCTGCTGTGTGCCGCATGTTGTCCTGTAGAGATGGAGCCCTGAGCGAGCTGTGCCAGCAGCAGCTGCGGGCTCCACGGTGGGCTCAGGCTGGGCCCCTCCCCGAGCACCCTGGAGTTCCAGGGCCAGGCACCCGGCCTGTCACTGGTGTTCACCCAGCGTCCTGATTTCAACGTAAGAGGAGGCTGTTTTGTGCGACTTTGGTTTTTAAGTCTCTCCTGGTAGTGGGAGGTCCTCGCAGAATCATTGGCCCACCCCCTCCCGCCCCTGATCTGCGTCAGGACAGCGAGCCACGGCGTTCCCTCCAGCCACAGCGGCTCCGCCGTGTCCACCTCCCTGAGTGGTAAGGCTGGGCTGGTCTCACGGTGGGCTGGTTCAAGTCCTGGCTGCTCCCCTTCTCACCCGGCTCCCTGCTGTGGCCTGGGAGATCAAAGAAGGATGTCCAGCCCTTGGGCCACCGCACTCACGTGGGGGACCTGGGGGAGGCTCCTGGCTCCTGACTGGCCCAGCTCCGGCTGTTGCGGATGTTGGGAGATGAACCGGCGGATGGATGACCTGTCTCTGTCCTTCTCTCTCTAACTCCGCCTTTCAAGTAAATAAATAAATCATTTTAACAAATGAAAAGAGCGAGCCTCTGTGAGCTGTGTCATGGCTCCACTTTCCATTCTACCACCGGGAACCAAGAGCTGGAGTACTGCACAGGGCAGGTCGACCAGCTGTCCCGGCCACCCGGGCTGGGCTGTGGCTGTGGCTGCAGGGCGTTGTGGCCACCCCTGTGCTGGGGAAAGCGCTCAGAGCTGCTTCAGGCCAGTTTGTGCAGTCCCGAGACCTGGGCTGGCAGCTGCAGGGTGGTGGGAGAGGGGGCAAGTGGCCAAACCTGGAGGAGAGGCCGTGCCACGGGCGCACAGGACCTGTCTCCCCACAACCCTGCCGGCCTCCGCTTCTCCACCATGTTCTGGTGGGGCTCAAGGCCCCTGCAGAAGCCGAGAGGGGCCCGCAGCCATGCTCCCCCACCTAAACCCAGGCTCACGGCACAGTGCCAGGACAGAGTCCGGCGGGCTGTCTCGGTGTCCTGCAGCGCGTGGCCGGCTGGCTGCCCTCAGGGACGGGCGTCCAGGGTCCCCGCGTGTCTCCTTTTGTCACTGGGCACCCCCTCGTGTGGTGGGCGGCGGCTGACGCCGCCTGGCGCGTGCGAAGCGTCTGGGCTGATTCCCGTGCACGAAGCTCATGTAAATATTTGCATGTGGGTTTTTGTGTAGACATAAGTTTTCAGCTCATTTGGGTAAATACCAAGACGACAAAGCTGAGTGCTTTGACAAGAGGAGCTCTGTTTTGTAAGAAGCCGCCAGGCCACCTCCACCCTGCACGGCCCCAGCAGCGGGGCGGGGTGGGGCGGGTGGGGTCCCTGAGGCTCCTCCCCCTTGCAGGGGCCTGGGTTTCGGGGCCGGGGGTCTGGGTCTCACCGTGGTCCCCACGTGCGGGCTGTGCCTCCACCATTTGGCTCGAGCTCCCGCCGGCGTCGCTGCCATCTGCGAGTCTGCCTCCGCGAGGGGAGGGGCCTGTTCCCGGCTCCGGGGGGGGGGGGGCGCGGGGCGCAGTGGGGCCGGCTCTTGGTTGGGGGGGGGAGCTCGTGTTTTTGTGTTTTGGATCCCAGTTCGTTCCCAGCTTTCTCCCCATCTGCAATGCCATCCGTCTTTAGCGACTCCGCGGTCTGGCTGTTCGTGATGTAGGACCTCAGAGCGGGGCACGCCCAGAGGTGGGGTCTGTATTCCTGTGGAGGCCACCCCCCTTGCTTAAGCAAAAGGCGCAAAACCCCGACACGGGTCTTCACCTAGGCCTCGTACCTGGTTCAAAGCCGGCAGAACCAGGCAGGGTGGCGGGGCTGTGGTCAGAGGGGAGGCTGGGGTCGGACACAGGGCAGCCTGGGACCCCCCAGCCACGGGCCCGGAGCCCCGCCCGGCTGTTGCTGCTCCACAGCTCTTAGGAACCCCAGGAGGGAACCCCAGAGGGCCCAGGCCAGGCTCTGTGCTCCAGCGAGGGGGACCTGGGAGGGGGAGTGGCGAGGGGGGAAGTCCAGGGAACCAGCCAATGGGAGCGGGAGCCGGAGGGCGGCAGGGGCTGGGCAGTGCGCAGCCCAGAGCGGGGGCAGGGGGTGCCGAGCACCTGGGTGCCCCTGCCTCTGGGTGCCCCCCACCCCCCACCTCTCCCTGCAGCCCAGCAGGCGGCCCTGGCTCTGTCCCCGTCTGGGCCTGGCCTCCGCCCCTGCCCAGCGCCGGTCCAAAGCATCCCAGGTACAGCTCAGGTTTGGTGGAGGGGGTGGGGGTGGGAACCCCCCCTCCATAGTGGGCCAGCGTCTCCAACGGGGCCTGCGCTTGGCACTCAAGTGGTGCCACTCACGTGCCTGGGCCGCCACTCAGGGGCCTGGGTCCCCACTCAAGGGCCTGTGAGGATCCCTGTGCCTGCTCTTTTAGGCCCTCCCCCCCAGCAGCCCCGCCTACTCAGTGCCTGTGTGTCCTGCAGCTCCGCCCACTCAGCGGCACGCCTGCTCCCTTAGCCCCGCCCACTTCACCAGTCCCAGCCTCGAAGCCTCACCTCCAAGCCGGGCCGCCGCACCCTGGGAGCACCTGCAGGGGAGCTGCCGCTGTGTGTGCCCGCGGTGCCCCAGGTGCCGGCTGCTCACGCTGCAGGGGACACTGGTTTCCCCAGAGCATGGGGCACCCAAGGGCCCCACAATGCCCCCCCCCGGCCACAGGGGAAGTCGGCTCGGCTGACGCCACAGAGAGCCGCAGGGGTGACAGTGTGGGGGAGTGCCTTTCTGCCACTGGGCAGAGTCGCACGGGGTCTCCGGGGCGGCCGTGGTGCACTGGGGTCAGGAGCCCAGGGCCTCCTCTTGCCTCTACCAGCTGCTGAGGGCGACTCAGGACCTGGCAGCCGACGGGGAGGCCGGGCCGCACCGCCCTGACCGCAGGCCTGGCCCGGCCTCGCTCCCCTCCCGCTCGCGTGCCTGCGATGGAGGGCTTGGGTCAGGGCCACCGTGTCAATGCCCTGCTGCCTCTAGGCTTCCCCAGCCAGAGAGGGGACCTGGGCTGGGGCTGCTCCGGGGAGACCAGGGCCCCCTGGGATTGGGGTGGGGCAAAGCCATTAGGGATTACAGGGCTAATCAGCCGGCAGCCACGTCCCCAGTCCTAACGAGCAGGGCTCCACCCTCCTTCCAGGAGCTCCCCCCCAGGCCAGGCTGCTGGGGCCCGTCCACCTGCCCGCCCGGCACCACACAGGCCACAGACAAAGACCGAGCTCGCGGTCTCCGTGGTGATGGCCCCGTCTGCCATCCTGGGGTCTCTGGTCCCGCACTTCCCTCTGATGAGCCAGGGGGGCCTGGGGAAGGCGGGCACTTGGGAGGAAGGTGGGAGTGGGGCTCCTTGGGTGGGGGTGGAGAGCACGGGGTCTCCTGTTCTGTGGGTGATGGAACTGGGTTCTTCCTCCCCCTCTTCCTAGAGCTGGGGCCAGGAGGGAGTCGTCTGGTCAACTTGTACTTGCTTGTCCACCAGACATTTGTGGCACCTGTGGCGGGGGAGCATGGAGGCCCCCAAACACCTCTGATGACAGAGCCCCGAGGTGGACCCCCGGGGCCTCTGCTCCAAGCGGCCAATGAACACGCAGGCTGAGACCGGGGAGACAGCCACCAGCCAAGGAGACCCTGGCGCCTCCAGGAGCTGGGAGAGGCAGGGCAGATTGTCCCCACGGCCACTGGGGGAGCAGAGGCTTGGCCTGGGACCTGCAGCCTCACGCCCGGCTGGAGCGTGTGTGGTCCCTGCTCGGGCAGTCCGGGAAACGCACGCTGCCCACGTGCACGACTGCACGTGGGGACGATCCCTCTGCAGAGGGGACCAGGCCCCGGCGAGCGAGGGGTGGGCCCGGGGCTGGGGGCAGCGGGCTTGGGCCTCTGTGCTCTGCTCCCTGGGGGGCCCGGGTCAGGGCCTGCAGTGGACACAGTGGCCAGCCCCTCACCGGAGTCTGCGCGTCCTGAGCTCCAGCAGGGCCCCGAGTTAGGCGGCTGGCGAGGACATGGTTAAAGGCGTTCGGACGCAGGCCATCATTCTTGGAGAGAAACTGCCGTCCTCAGGCAGCCTGCTGAGCTTCACCAGGGTCCAGGCCCAGCCGGCGGGAGTCGGTGGTGAGGCCTCGTGACGCTGCTCCCGGCGCAGCTGGCTGTGCGAGGCAAGTGCTACAGAGCCGGCAGCCGGGAGCACACACGGGGGCTGCCCCCTGCTGTGCTGCTGCCATGCACCTGCCAAGCCCCGTGGAGGGGTGGGGCGGGGGAGGGGGATACAGAAGTCCCGGTCCTGCCTTCTCAGCCATGGCCCACACTTTGCAGCACCCTGCTTCCACACGGCTGTGTTTCCCGGCCCCGCCGTCCTGCCTGCGCACACAGAGCCCCGGCGGTGCCCGGTGAGCAGCAGGAAGCCGGACCAGCCGTGGATGGAGCAGGACTGACCGTCAGCCCCGGATCCCGGGTCCACACCTGCAGGCTCAACTCCACGAGGACCGGACGGTGCCAAGCACGGGTGGGGCACAGCTGCCAGCGGCCGGGCCCTGCGCGTCCCACTTCCGGCCTCTGACCTCGAGGACTGTGGAGGGAGAGCGTGGGTCTGTGGGCTTTCTACAGCAGCCACAGAAACTCGTACACTCCTGAAAAAGAACAGCCCCAGCCTGGGCCGTGCAGGGGCCGAGGGCTCCTCGGGGCCAACCCATAGCACAGCGAGGGGGTGGGGAGCAGCCACTGGTCTCCCAGGCTGGGCACAGGCTCCTCAGACTAGGAGGGGACCGGGGACCCCAAGGGCAGTCCGTCTCCTCGGGGGGAGGTTGGGTGACTCCTGGACGCAGCCCCCTGCTGCTGCCTCCGGGGATGCCCACACCGCCCATCTCCGGAGGGGCCACTGAACCAGGATGTCCTCGGCCTCTGGCGCTGGGTGCTGTCTGCAGGCCCCTCACCCCGCTCCTCCCCGAGGGTCTCCTTCCACGCCCCCGCCTCCTTCCCTGCAGCCCCGCCCTCACCCACGCACACAGGGCTTCCAGGGAAGCAGCGTCACAGGGAAGCCGGGTCCCCCCAGAGGGTGTGGCCACAGCGGGCACCCCAGGACCTCGGGCGGGGGGTTGTCCCCAGTGGCAGCCCCGGGGACAGACCTGCATGCTCTCAGGGCTCGGCCAGGAGCACCAGGGAGCTCAGAACCCATGCTCTGTCCCTCCCATGGGAACCCCGGCTCAGCCTTCCATCCACTCCTGAGGCCTGGTCTTGCCCGTCCCCCCGGTCTCTGATCTGACCCCAAGGCGGGGCCTCGTCCAGAGCCACCCCAGGGGGCTGCCCAGGGTCCCCCACGGCAGATGCAGAAGCACCGGCTCCTGGCCAGGAGGTGGCCCTGGCCCCCAGGCCCTCACTGGGTCCGTGGAAGGGACCGCCGTGGGCCGGCCTTCCCAGGGCAGCCTGTGGTGTCGGGGTCGGGGGGTGCGTGGGGCTGTCTCCACTTGAGCCTCAGTCCAAGCCTGCAGTGGGGAGGGGACTTCGCACGTCCTCCCTGGAGGGGCTGCTGCGGGGGGCTGAGGGTCCCCAGGGAGGCTCCTGCGAGGCGGGAACAGGTCAGCTCCTCAGGCCCCACGGGGCCTCCCTGGGCCAAGGGCGAGGTCAGCCGGGCTGGCCCCTCGGTGACTACAGGTCATGCCCACCTGCAGCTTCCGGGGACTTCCGGAGGCCCGGGCCCTGCTCTGATGGGGCGTCCACCCGTGTCTTCTCCGCTCTGATCGCCGGCCGCCTCCCCGACTTAGAGCTGCCTGGTACCCTTTGCTGGACATCTGCCGTGACCCCCGTGCCACGCATGGGCCCGGCACGTGGGACGTGGGCATCTGCCGTGGCCCCTGTGCCACGCACGGGCCCAGCACGTGGCACGTGGGCATCTGCCGTGACCCCTGTGCCACACACGGGCCCGGCACTTGGGACGTGGGCATCTGCCGTGACCCCTGTGCCACACACGGGCCCGGCACTTGGGACGTGGGCATCTGCCGTGACCCCTGTCCCACGCATGGGCCCGGGACTTGGGACATGGGCATCTGCCGTGACCCCTGTGCCACGCATGGGCCCGGGACTTGGGACATGGGCATCTGCCGTGACCCCTGTGCCACGCACGGGCCCGGGACTTGGGACGTGGACATCGTAGGGACCAGGACTCCATTTCTTTGGCCCCCGAGAGTGAAGGGCTTTGCTGCACCCTGAAGCCGAGTGGGAGGTGCTCAGGGACACCAGGCGGCCCCTGCGTTCAGCAGCCGTGTGCCCGCGGCCAGTGTCTGAGCTCCACAAGACAAGCCTCAGTTCCTGGGCCCCCTGGGGTGCTGAGCTGGAACACCCAGGAGTGTGCCCTGGTGGGACACCTGGTTGGCACCTGAGAACCCACAGCAGATGCTCGGGGGCTGAGGGGCACCCACAGAAGCCCACCAGGGATGGGGAGTCCCTTACGGATGGGTACAAGTTCCTGGAGCTGTAGGGGTCCAGGTGGCTGGAGCCACCAGGTGGGTGTCACGAGAGCCGTGTCGGGAGTGGCGGGAAGATGGGCGGCACTGGGTCAGAGGCCCCAAGAAGTCTGGTGGCCTTGGTGGCTGCGGAGTGCCTGCTGGTGAGAGAATGGACCGGAGCCTGGCGCGGAGGGCTGCAGAGGGGAAGTGGCCCGAGCCTGAGGGACGGGGACCAGGGCTGAGCTGGGGAGAGGGTGCCGAGGGAGGTGGGGGTCCCAGCGAGGAGGAGGGGCCATGCCAGGGGCGTCAGGTTCCTTACATCCATTGCCTTCCTTGAATTTGCTGGATCAGTAAATTACCCCGTGTGACTTTGTGACTGGTGAGATGTGCTGTGACGTGGCACCCCGTGTCCTGGCAGCCGCGAGTGGGGAGGGGGCTGATGTGTCCCACCTGCCCCGCTCGTCCTGCACCTGTCGGAGAACAGGGCTCCTCAGACCCCTACTCAGCCCTATCCCTGGTCCCAGGTGAGACTGCCCAGGGGACGCCTGAGACCACTACCTGGAGTCAGGGCCCCACAGGAGTGGACATTCAGAGGGGGTCTCGCTGCCTGTCCAGCCACTGTGTGTTCTGCTGGGACCCCTCCCAGCAGGTGCCTCTGCCCCCCAGCAGGGGTCTCTGCCCCCCCAGCAGCGTCTCTGCCCCCCCCAGCAGGGTCTCTGCCTCTCCAGCAGGGTCTCTGCCCCCCCAGCAGGGTCTCTGCCCCTCCCAGCAGGGTCTCTGCCCCCCCCAGCAGGGTCTCTGCCTCTCCCAGCAGGGTCTCTGCCTCTCCCAGCAGGGTCTCTGCCCCCCCCCCAGCAGGGTCTCTGTCCCCCCCAGCAGGGTCTCTGCCCCTCCCAGCAGGGTCTCTGCCCCCCCCCAGCAGGGTCTCTGTCCCCCCCAGCAGGGTCTCTGCCCCTCCCAGCAGGGTCTCTGCCTCTCCAGCAGGGGTCTCCACCCCTCCCAGCAGGGTCTCTGCCCCCCCCAGCAGGGGTCTCTGCCTCTCCCAGCAGGGTCTCTGCCCCCCCCAGCAGGGTCTCTGCCCCCCCCAGCAGGGTCTCTGCCCCTCCCAGCAGGGGGCTCTGCCCCCCCCCAGCAGGGTCTCTGCCCCTCCCAGCAGGGGGCTCTGCCCCTCCCAGCAGGGTCTCTGCCTCTCCAGCAGGGGTCTCCGCCCCTCCCAGCAGGGTCTCTGCCCCCCCCAGCAGGGGTCTCTGCCCCCCCCAGCAGGGTCTCTGCCCCTCCCAGCAGGGTCTCTGCCTCTCCAGCAGGGTCTCTGCCCCCCCAGCAGGGTCTCTGCCTCTCCAGCAGGGTCTCTGCCTCTCCAGCAGGGTCTCTGCCTCTCCAGCAGGGTCTCTGCCCCTCCCAGCAGGGTCTCTGCCCCTCCCAGTGTCCTGGTTCCAGCTGTAGATTGCAGCTGGGACATCTTCCCCCGTGGGAGTCTTGACTTCTCCAGGGCAAGTGGAGAAGGTGCTGCCCCCCACTGGGGCTCCCCGTCGCCCCCTACCACTGCCAAGAAGCTGCCCGAATCTCTGCCCTGTCTGGCCCCATCCCTGATGCCTGGTGACCTGGGCAGGGCTCTCCTGGGGCAGGGAGCGGGGCTCAGCACTGCTCCTCATGCTGACTCAACCCTGGGTGCAGAAAACACCTCATCTGGCACGCTGGGGCCTTCGTGGCGGGTGGGTGCTGTCCACGGCGGGGAGGGACAGTGGGGCCAGCAGAGGCCGTCCCCGCAGGGCCACCTCTCAGCTCCTTCCCAGGTGGGAATGTTTCCCTGCTGCCTCCCGGCTCTCCCCCAGCCTCATCTTGAGGGCCCGCCCACCGCTCTGAGACGCCCACCGCCCTTCCCCCACACCTTGGCCTCCAGCCTGCCCCTCCCCCTGCTCTCCGGAAGCCCCTGGCCTTGGCTGGCCGGTCCGGGCTCCCTCCCTCCCTTCCTGGTTGTGCCCTCCTCCGGGTCTCAGCTCCCCCCAACCTCTGCTGGAGATGATGTCATCACAGCCGGTTGCCAGGCAACCCGCTCCCGGATGGGGGAGGGGCGGGTGTGCTGTGATTGGCAGGCCCCCCCCCCCCCCCGTGATGTCCTGCAACACGGGCCAGGAGGGAGAGGGCGGCGGCAGGGACCCGCGGCTCTCGCCTGGTGGGCGAGGGTGACGTGCGGAGCGAGCGGCGAGCTCCCTGTAATTACAGACAAAGCCGAGCGGAGGCCCGGCCACCTGCCTGCCTGTCCAGCGCTCTTATCAGTGATTAATGGCGGAAATAAAAGCCCGGCCTGTCACGTCGCGGCGGAGACAAAGGCGGGCAGGAAATGGGGGCGAGGCCGGCAGGGGAGCGCGCCCTGTGCGGCCCGGGAGGCCAGCACGGCGGCTGCCCCTGGGCCCGGGCCGGGCACCTGTGTGTGGGTGTCTGGCCCGCCGTGACGCCCAGTTCAGTGATGGACATGGCAGGGGAGCCGGCGTGGACTTCCTGTTGTGCCCCGAGTGGCTGTGAAACCGAAGACACGGGCAGTTCCCCGTGGACGGTGGACAGCGGGAGGTACAGGGGAGACCCATGAGGGGCCCCCAAGGCCGCGTTTTCCACCGGCAGAGCTGGGGACAGCGGCCGGGAGGCCGAGGTGGCCAGAATGAACCTGCAGCAAAGGGCACCAGAGAGGAGGGGCCACGTCCCGGGGCAGCGGACTGCGAGGGAGGGGCTGCGGGCCGCTCCCACCACCGCCCGGTGGGAGGGGCCTGGGGGACTGCCGACGCCCGGTGGGAGGGGCCTGGGGGCCTGCCAGCGCCCGGTGGGAGGGGCCGTGCTGCGGGGCCGCTGAGAGTCCTGTGGAACTGGGAGCCGACTGCAGCTGGGGGACGCTGGGGTCAGTGGCCAGGACGAGAGAACCTCCCGTGCACGAAGTCTCTGCTCAACCTGATGCTCCCAGCTCTGCAGGCGCAGCCGCCTCCCACCTCCCTCAGCGAGGGGACGAGGCCGCAGCCCTCGGGCCAGGGCCCATCCAAGACCTCAGTTAACCCTGGAGACCCTGCCACCCTGGGGTCGGGGCTCCACACGTGAGCTGTGGGGGCTGACAGCTCCGTCCCCAGCGGCACCCAGGGTGCTGGCGGGGGGGGGGTGCTCTGGGCCACCCAGAACAAAGATGAAGATGAGACCAACTCCTGCCAAGACACCACCCGTCGTGCTGGACCACAGACCCCGAAACAGGGGGCAAAGGCCTGGCCCAGCCCCGGCCGCTGCAGCCCTCTGGGCAGTGAACCAGCGGAGGGAAGATCCTCTGTCACTCTGCCCTCCAAATAGATGCGTAAATCCATGCCTGCGTTTTAAAAAGAAAGAGAACACATAGAGACTCGAGGACGGACGGGACAAACGGGAATGAGAAGTTGTTCACGGCTGGGCTTAGCGCTGGAGCCACAGCGTGGGGAGGAGCCGGCGTGGGGAGGAGCCAGCGTGGGGAGGAGTCGGCGTGGGGAGGAGCCACAGTGTGGGGAGGAGTCACAGTGTGGGGAGGAGTCACAGTGTGGGGAGGAGCCGGCGTGGGGAGGAGCCAGCGTGGGGAGGAGCCACAGTGTGGGGAGGAGTCACAGTGTGGGGAGGAGCACAGTGTGGGGAGGAGCCACAGCGTGGGGAGGAGCCGGTGTGGGGAGGAGCCACAGTGTGGGGAGGAGCTGGTGTGGGGAGGAGCCGGCGTGGGGAGGAGCCACAGTGTGGGGAGGAGCCAGCGTGGGGAGGAGCCAGTGTGGGGAGGAGCACAGTGTGGGGAGGAGCCAGCGTGGGGAGGAGCACAGTGTGGGGAGGAGCTGGCGTGGGGAGGAGCCAGCGTGGAGAGGAGCACAGTGTGGGGAGGAGCCGGTGTGGGGAGGAGCCGGCGTGGGGAGGAGCCACAGTGTGGGGAGGAGCTGGCGTGGGGAGGAGCCAGCGTGGAGAGGAGCACAGTGTGGGGAGGAGCCGGTGTGGGGAGGAGCCGGTGTGGGGAGGAGCCACAGTGTGGGGAGGAGCTGGCGTGGGGAGGAGCCAGCGTGGAGAGGAGCACAGTGTGGGGAGGAGCCGGTGTGGGGAGGAGCCGGCGTGGGGAGGAGCACAGTGTGGGGAGGAGCCGGTGTGGGGAGGAGCACAGTGTGGGGAGGAGCCAGTGTGGGGAGGAGCCGGTGTGGAGAGGAGCCAGTGTGGGGAGGAGCCGGTGTGGGGAGGAGCCGGTGTGGGGAGGAGCCACAGTGTGGGGAGGAGCCCGCGTGGGGAGGAGCTGGTGTGGGGAGGAGCTGGTGTGGGGAGGAGCTGGAGTGGGGAGGAGCCAGCGTGGGGAGGAGCCGGTGTGGGGAGGAGCTGGCATGGGGAGGAGCTGGCGTGGGGAGGAGCCGGCGTGGGGAGGAGCCGGCGTGGGGAGGAGCCCGCGTGAGGGCAGCCAGCAGAAGCCTCGCAGTCGCAGGAGGCTGGGGAGCCCGGAGGCCCCAGCGGCCAAGGCCAGAGGAGCGGGAGAGGCAGCCAGACTCCCTTCATTTTAGAAGCCGTGGCTAAAAAGTATCTGAATTTGATGAAAGACACCGATTTACATAGTTTAAAGCTAAAAATAATCCAAGTTTCTAAAGACAGCAGAAACCAAGCCAAAGCCCAATAGAGCAAGTACACAAACCAGACAAATGGGAAATCTGAGAGCGGCCTGGCAAAGGACGGGGTACACGGTGTGGGGGGGAGGTGACCCGGCAAGGGATGGGGTACACGGTGTGGGGGGGAGGTGACCCGGCAAGGGATGGGGTACACGGTGTGGGGGGGAAGGCGACCTGGCAAGGGACGGGTACACAATGTGGGGGGCGGCAGAGCGGCCCGGCAAGGGACGGGTACACGGTGTGGGGGGGAGGCGACCCGGCAAGGGATGGGGTACACGGTGTGGGGGGGAAGGCGACCTGGCAAGGGACGGGTACACAATGTGGGGGGCGGCAGAGCGGCCCGGCAAGGGACGGGTACACGGTGTGGGGGGGAGGTGACCCGGCAAGGGATGGGGTACACGGTGTGGGGGGGAAGGCGACCTGGCAAGGGACGGGTACACAATGTGGGGGGCGGCAGAGCGGCCCGGCAAGGGACGGGTACACGGTGTGGGGGGGAGGCGACCCGGCAAGGGACGGGGTACACGGTGTGGGGGGGAGGCGACCTGGAGAGGCAGAAGCCGCCAGCACACAGCCTCCCAGGAGAGTGAAGGGGAGGACTCAGACCCCCGACAGAGGCCCCGCCCCTCCCACCCACAAAGCTGAGTCCTCCGCGGACTGCAGGAGCCCCTGAGGGCGGCAGACCCCACTGGCAGGCCGTCCCCGCCGCAGCCGGTGCAGGTACTCCAAACCCGAGCCTCCAGCGCCAGCCCTCTCCCTGGCTCCGAGGCGGGCGGCCTGGGGGCGGAGAAGTGTGCGGTGCGGCCCTGGCCCGGGCCCTGTCCTCGCCTCATTCTCGGGGTGGGCTGCCCAGGGGGCGTCTCCCTGCTCCCGGCTGGAACCTGCCCGCACAGCCCCGTGCACCGGCGCCCAGGCCGCCCAGCCTCCCGCCCGCCCGGCCCCCGGCCCCTCCCGCTCCCCTGTGGAGAGGCTGTGAGGGGCGGGAGGCGGGAGTGCGGCTCCTCCCTCCTCGCCGCCCTCCCCATCGCGGGCCTCCGTGGGGGCGGGGCTGCCCCCGCACGTGAATATGGATTTGTGCCGCAGGACAGCGGGCCGGCCTGCGGCCCTCATTAGAGCCCATCAAAGGGACGGCGCTAATCCCCTCGCCGACACCGCACCTGCTTCCCCCCTCCCCCGCGGCTCCAGCCACCCGGGCCTGCGCCATTTAATTAGGGCAGAAACTCCCGCCCCCCCACGCCCGGGAGATGATTTCATTTCAGGATTTCCTTTGCTGCGCCCGCGGGCCCCAGCCGCGCTGGCCCACCCCTGCCACGTCCCACCCCCACCATGCCCTCCCCTGCCCTCTCACTGGGGCCCAGCTCTGGCGGGGGAGAGTCCTGCCTGGCTCCCTGCACAGGTACCCCCCACACCCACCCCAGCAGGCCCAGGCCTGTGAGGAACCCCCAGCCCCCTATGGGCCCTCGATGCCCTGCGTATGGGCCTGCTGGCACATGCGTGTGTGCGGGAGCGGGCCTGTGTGTCACACGTGTGTGCCTGTGAGAGCCCAGTCACACTGAGAGTCTGCGCTGCGCGTCTCCCACTCCACCTTAAACGGGAGGTGGGGGGGGCACCAGACTGGACCCCTGGCAGGTGCACAGATTTCAGACAACCAAGACCCGACTCGGGCCCCTCGGACTGTGGGGGAGGGGCCCTCGGACTCAGTTTCCCCAATTGTACAAACATCTGCATCCCAGGGATGCTGGGCGAGGGGGAGGGGAAGCTTCGCTGCAGCCCCCTCCACCCCCTCCAGCCCCCACCCCTCCTGCAGCCCCTCCCACTCCTGCCCACAGGACAAACTCAGCACAGGCTCCGCCCCAGTGCTCTGGCCGCTAATGAGGTGGGGGGGGGCCTGGTGAGGGCGGTGTCTGGGCAGGAGAATTCTGACCTCTGACCTCGCTGTGAGCCTTGGGCAGGGAGGATGGGCAGGGAGGGTGCATTCCGTTTGGTCTCCTGATCTTGCTGCTTGCCGCCCTCCCCCACACGAGGATTTATGGGTTTTCAGACAAAACGCGGTTCCTCCCCCGACAGGCGCCGTGTCCCCCTCACTGCGGGTGTCGATGGCATTGATTATGCTGCCTGCCTGTGACACCGACGGCTCACAGGGGCCTGGCAAATACCAGCCACGGCCGGCCGACTCCCACCTCCGCTGACCAGGCTGGGCCGCCCCCCCAAGTCTTCAGGCAGTACCCGCGCCCAGCTGAGTGACCACAGGTGACCGAGGCAGACCAGTGCCGACTGGGCGGTGATAAGAGCCTGCAGAACGGGGTCTCCTGGTGCTGTGGCCCACTGGGGCTTCTGAGAGGCCGTGGGAAAGAAATAGCAGTTGGATTTTCTTTTTTTAAGATTGATTTATTGGCCGGCGCCGCAGCTCACTAGGCTAATCCTCCGCCTAGCGGCGCCCGCACACCGGGTTCTAGTCCCGGTCAGGGCGCCGGATTCTGTCCCGGTTGCCCCTCTTCCAGGCCAGCTCTCTGCTGTGGCCCGGGATACAGTGGAGGATGGCCCAAGTACTTGGGCCCTGTACCCCATGGGAGACCAGGAGAAGTACCTGGCTCCTGCCTTCGGATCAGCGCGGTGCGCCGGCCACGGTGGCCATTGGAGGGTGAACCAACGGCAAAGAAAGACCTTTCTCTCTGTCTCTCTCTCTCATTGTCCACTCTGCCTGTCAAAAAAAAAAGACTTATTTATTTATTTGAAAGTCATAGTTACACAGCGGCAGAAGCAGAGAGAGAGAGAGAGGTCTTCCATCTGCTGGTTCACTCCCCAATTGGCCACAACGGCCAGAGCTGCGCTGATCCGAAGCCAGGAGCCAGGAGCTTCCTCCGGGTCTCCCACATGGGTGCAGGGTCTCAAGGACTTGGGCCATCTTCTACTGCATTCCCAGGCCATAGCAGAGAGCTGGATCAGAAGTGGAGCAGCCGGGACTCGAACCGGCGCCCGTATGGGATGCTGGCGCCGCAGAGGCTTTGCCCACTCCACCACAGTGCCGGCCTAGCGGCTAGGGCTTGTCAGCGCGTGTTCGTTCAGTTGATCAACCTTGAACACAAAGCTGGCATGTGTACATGAGGCTGGGCACACGCCGCCATGCTGTCAACCCCTCTCCCCGCGGTGCAGCTCGGGGAGGTGGCGAGGGTCCCTGGAGGCCCGGAGGGAGGAAGGGTGCCGTGGGCGTGGCTTGCACCTGGCCCTGAGCACCTGCTTCCCTGCCTGTGTGGAGGCCAGAATCCCCCGTGCAAGACACTGGGCGCCTCGGACGGCCCGGGGCTGCACCTGGGTGTCACCTGGCGCCGAGACCAGGCCTGGGCACCTCCAGGAGAGGCGTTTGCAAAGCCAGGCTGGGGCTAGGCTGGTCTGGATGGGCAGGTGTGAGGTGGGGAGAGCAAGCTCTCCTGGCCCCCCCCCGTGTTCTCTGCCACCCACTGCGGCCCCTTCCCTGTCACCCTCAGAAATGACATCTCGCCCGCTGCTGTGTGCAGACAGAATCCAGAGCCTCCACAGAGCTGGGGGCAGGCGCCTCCTCACTCCCTTAAGGGCAGCTGTCAATCAAGCAGAGCTATCCCGGAAGACGGGCAGAGGCCTGTTTCTGAGGTCTGTGGAGAAACCCCCCCGCCCCCGTCCCATCATCTGCCTCAGCCAGGCCATCGGCTGCCCACCCACCTGTCTGTCTCCTCTGTGACGCCTGCTGTGTGACTGACGCTGCGTGGTGGGGACAAGGGTGACTCCCGGAGGTGACTCCCCGGTGGGCGGCGCCCGCACCTGCGGCTGAGCTGGTGGCCGAGTCCTGCCCAGCGGGGCCTCTGCCTGGGCCCTGCGCTCAGCACTGGGCGGGGGTGCTGTCCTGGCCCCGGGGCCGTGCTGCCTGTCGTCCGCGGCTGCGGGCTCGGGCCGCTGTGGGCAGCCTCTCGCAGCTCCTCCACAGTCTGCCGTGGCTCTGAGCTCGCGCAGGCAGGAGAGCGGTCTGCTGGGGCCGCACGCTGGCCGCTCCTGGCTGAGCACCTGGCGCAGGGGGCCCAGCAGCTCCCACCCCAGAGCTCACCGCCCGCGGCGCCTCCCCTGCGCCCGCCTGGTCGGGTCTGGGCTCCTGGCGTGTGAGCTCCAGGAGTGAATCTTGTCTCAGGAGTGAATCTTGTCTCAGGGCCTGGGCTGGCAGACAGAAGCTGCCTCCCTGTCCCCGGGCGCGGGGAGGGCGGCAAGGACACCGGGTCTCATCCGGACTTTGATTCGACCGACTTCCACCGAACGACCTGCGGTGCATGAGCGGCAGCTGGGGCTTGTGCCGCCCCGGCGGTGGTGCCGGGTGGTCGGGGAGGTTGGCGGTGTCCCTGCAGTCACTGGCGCAGGAGTCGCACCCTGGCTCCCTGCCCAGTCCTCACCCGCGTGGCCCTCTCCTGGGCCTGGCCTAAGCCCACCCAGCCGAACCCGTCCCGAGACCCCACCCAGAGGTGGGGCCGTGGAGCTGGGGTCCTGGCCCTGCCCACTGCGCTGGCTCCAAGGACCCGGTGTGGACCGATTGGTGAACTCTGCAGACAGGACGCAGGGCCTTCCTGCGGGGGCTGGGCCACACACTTGCCCCAGGTGTGTGCTCTCCCAGGATACTCCCAACAGCCCTGTGTCCGCTCCACTGGCTCATCCTGGGTGCCCCACCCACACCGCACACAGCCCCGCCCATCAGGCTGAGCTGGGTCCTCCCAGGGTCCCTGTCTGGTGGATGCAGCCCCCCCCCCCAGCTCTGATACCTGCTGTGTCCAGGCTGGGCTTGTCTGGCTGGACATGGGCTCCCATCTGAGTCCTCTCCACTTGCAGGGGCCCTGTGGCCCCCAGAGGCTCCTCATCTCAAGAACAATGTTCACCCCAGTGCAGGGGCCGGCGCTGTGGTGTGGTGGCTGAGGCCGCCACCTGCAGGGCCCGCATCCCATATGGATGGTTTGAGTCCCGGCTGCTCCACTTCCAATCCGGCTCTCTGCTGTGGCCTGGGAAAGCAGTGGAGGATGGCCAGGTCCTTGGGCCTCTGCACCCGCGTGGGAGACCTGGAGGAAGCTCCTGGCTCCTGGCCTCGGATTGGCGCAGCTCCAGCTGTTGTGGCCATCTGAGGAGTGAACCAGCAGACGGAAGACCTCTCTCTCTCTGCCTCTGCCTCTGCCCCCCCCCCCCCGCTTCTCCTTCTCTCTGTGTAACTCTGACTTTCAAATAAAAGAAATAAATCTTAAAAAAATATCCCAGTGCAATTCCCCCGGTCGGCGACAGATCCCCAGGCCAGGGACTGGGATGGGGGCGTCTCTGGGGGACCCTGTTCAGCCTGCCCCAGGGAAACCCGTGTCCAGCACAACGGTGCCCACAGGGACTCTTGCGAGGGCTGTGGTGGCTATGGCGGTGGTGATGGGCTGGGTGGGCTTCAGGATTCTGGGTGAGCTGGGGTGGGGGCTGCTGCAGCTTCTGGGCCAACCCAGGTGCAGAGACAAGGACCTGGGGGCTCCCCCTGGGCTCTCAGGGATCCCCAGAATCCACCCCTCAAGCCATAGGGCAGAGCCAGCCGTGGTCCCCAGGTGCCGGCTCTGCGTGGGCCCAGTGGCTGGCACGGTGGCGGCACGGCCTGGGATGATGAGCGGGGCTGGCCAGGCCCCCCTCCAGGCCCTGGCCCCTCCTGTCTCCCACAAACCAGCAAAGGCCCCCCTGCCCGTCAGCGGAGTCCGGGACACCTGCCTGGCAGGTGTGTGCAGCGTGCGGCGTTGCAGTGGTGCCGGGCACCCGCCCCTGTCATGGCGGCGCCCGCACCGGCACTGGCTCCAGCACCAGCACCAGCACCAGCACCAGTGCAGCTGCTCCGGCAGCTCCCGGCAAGGCTTTGCGAGGGCGTCGTGTTTGGGAGACGTCCGAGGTCAGCGCCGGGGAGGCCAGCGCCTCTGCTCCCGACGCTCGCAGGGTGCCCGCCTCTGAGCCAGCAGCCGCCAGCCGGACAGCAAGGGGCCCTCTGAGGGCGGGGGTGGGAGTGGGGCTGCAGGCGGGACCCCTTTTCAGGCAGGAGCCCCGGCAGGTGCATGGTGTCCACTGGCACGGGGTGGACGCCAGCTTGCAGTCAGGTCCCTCCTGCCCCCCACGCCGGGCCCCGGCCTTGCCAGGCTGTGCTGTGGGGAAGCTGGCGCCCTGGCTTTGTCCTGGGTCCCTGGCCCTAGCGGGCGGATTGCTGCCCTGGGGAGGCTGGAAACTTCTGGAAACAGGCCCCAGGCTCAGCCTACACAGGGGGTGCCGGTGCAGCAGGCCCCGGGCGGGGAGAGCCGGCCTCAGGCTCAGAGGCCCGGAACCGGGAGGACTGAGGGGTGTGGGTCCCAGGCCGGGAGAGACAGGTAGGGAAGGGCGGGGTCTGGGCCCGGGAAGTTCCCAGGAGACGGCACCGAGGGCCCTGCCCCGTGGGGAAGTGCCGCTCGCCGGGCAGCGCCGGACGCCCCAGGTCCACGCGGGAGACGCCTCGCCCCTGCGCCGCCCCCGTCCCAGCTCTGGCTCTGCGCTCCACCTCCCTGTTCTGACGCAAAGACCGCTGTGTCCTCTGCTGGACACGCACCACGCCAGTGCGTCAGCCCCCACGCACACCACACAGGACATGCACACCTACAGGACACACACCACACAGGACATGCACACCACACAGGACACACACCACACAGGACTGCAGACCACACAGGGCACACACCACACAGGACTGCAGACCACACAGGGCACACACACCACACAGGACACGACACCACACAGGACACACACACCACACAGGACATGCACACCACACAGGACACACCACACAGGACACGCACACCACATAGGACACACACACCACACAGGACACACACACACCTACAGGACACACACCACACAGGACACGCACACCACACAGGACACGCATACCACACAGGACACACACACCGCACAGGACACACACACACCTACAGGACGCACACCACACAGGACACACACACCACACAGGACATGCACACCACACAGGACACACACACCACGCAGGACACGCACCACACAGGATACACCTACCACACAGGACACGCCTACCACACGGGACACACACACCACACAGGACACGCACACTTACAGGACACACACACCACACAGGACACACCACACAGGACACGTACACCACACAGGACACACACACCACACAGGACATGCACACCACACAGGACACACACACCACACAGGGCATGCACACCTATAGGACACACACACCACGCAGGACACGCACCACACAGGGAGCGGCGCCCCGTCCCGGCTGGGGCTCGTGGCAAGTTGTGCACTGCTCAGCTCTGGACGTCTCCCTGCAGGCTGCAGCCTGTGCCCTGTCCAGCTCCTCCTGTGTTCCGAGCCACTCACGGAGTGGACAGCCATGGGCACGGGCCAGGTGCTGGCAAGAGTGCATCAGATGAGGATGCTGGACACCACTCCAGGCGTCTGGTGGGCGTCTGGCCATGGCGTGATGGATGAGGGCACCCCAGACAGCCAGGGGGGTGGTGGGGCTGCTGGGAGGGGGAGGGGATCTGGGCTGGGGAGCGCCCTCACGCCCCTTGGGAGGCCCGATGGCCCCTGAGACCGAGGGGTGCCCAGAGCGAGGGCGAGGCGGGCCGCTTGATGAGGCCTTGGCAGTGAACCCCCAGCAGGCTGCCCCCTCCTGTCCCCCCTCCTGTCCTCCCCTCCTGTCCCCCCTCCTGTCCCCCCCTCCTGTCCCCCCTCCTGTCCCCCCTACTGTCTCCCCCTCCTGTCCCCGCCGTCCTCCCCTCCTGTCCCCCCCTCCTGTCCCCCCCGCCTGTCCCCCCCGCCTGGCCTCCCATCCTGTCCACCCCTCCTGTCCCCCCTCCTGTCCTCCCCTACTGCTCCCCCTCCTGTCCCCCCCTTCCTCCCCTCCTGTCACCCCCCCGCCTGTCCCTCCCCTCTGTTCTCCTGGCCTCCCACCCTCCACCCAGCTCCCCACCTCTGGCCTCACACGCTGCCTCCCCGCCTGTCCTCCCCCTCCTCCTCTGCGGCCTCCCCTCCTGTCCCCCACTGCCTGTTCTCCCCTGCCTGGCCTCCCCTGCCTGGCCTCCTCCTGGCCTCCCCTCCTGGCCGCCCCCTCCTGGCCTCCCCTCCTGGCCGCCCCCGGCCTGGCCTCCCCCTCCTGGCCTCCCCTCCTGACCTCCCCCTCCTGACCTCCCGCCTGGCCTCCTGGCCGCCCCGGCTCTGGCCTCCCCTCTGCCCCGCCCCGCCTGGCCTCCCCACTCCTGGCCTCCCCCTCCTGACCTCCCCCTCTGACCTCCCCCGCCTGGCCGCCCCCGCCTGGCCGCCCCTCCCTGGCCTCCCCTCTGGCCTCCCCTCCTGACCTCCCCTCCTGGCCTCCCCTCTGGCCTCCCCACTGACCTCCCCCTCCTGGCCGCCCCCTCCTGGCCTCCCCTCCTGGCCCGCCCCCTCCTGGCCTCCCCCTCCTGGCCGCCCCCGCGCACCCGGCCTCCCCCTCCCTGGCCTCCCCTCCACTGACCTCCCCCTCCTGACCTCCCCCCGCCTGGCCTCCCCCGCCTGGCCGCCCCCGCCTGGCCGCCCCCTCCTGGCCTCCCACCCCTCCCTGGCCTCCCCACTGGCCGCCCCCTCTGACCTCCCCCTCCCTGGCCTCCCTCCCTGGCCTCCCCTCCTGGCCACCTCCCCCCTCCTGGCCTCCTACCCCTCCTGGCCGCCGCCTGGCCTCCCCCTCCCTGGCCTCCTCTGACCTCCCCCTCCTGACCTCCCCGCCACTGGCCTCCCCCTCCTGGCCGCCCCCGCCTGGCCGCCCCTCCACCTCGGCCCCTCCCTCCTGGCCGCCCCCCTCTGGCCTCCCCTCCTGTCCCCCTCCTGGCCACCCCCTCCTGGCCTCCCCTCCTGGCCGCCCCCTCTGGCCGCCCCCTCCCCTGACCTCCCCTCCTGGCCGCCCCTCCTGGCCTTCCCCTCTGGCCTCCTCCTGGCCTCCCCACCTGGCCTCCCCCTCCCTGGCCCCGCCCCCTCCTGGCCGCCCCCTCCTGACCTCCCTCTGGCCCGCCCCCCTCCTGGCCGCCCCTCCTGGCCCTCCCCTCCTGGCCTCCCCTCCCTGGCCACCGTCACCAGCCCCCCTCCTGGCCGCCCCTCACCGACCCTCCCCTCCCCACCAGCAGCCCCCTCCTGGCCGCCCCCTCCCTGGCCGCCCCTCCTGGCTCCCCCTCTGGCCATCCTGGCTGCCTTCCCTCCTGACACCTCCCCCTCCTGGCCGCCCCTCCTGGCCTCCCCTCTGTCCCCCTCCTGGCGCTCCCCTCCTGGCCTCCTCCTGGCCGCCTCCCCTGGCCGCCCCACCTCTGACCTCCCTGCCTCCTGGCCTCCCCCTCCCTGGCCTCCCCTCCTGGCCACCTCTCCCTCCCCAGCCCTCCCCACTCCTGTGCCTCTCCCTCTGCAACAAGCCCCCCTCCTGGCCGCCCCTCCTGACCTCCCCCTCCGCAAGCTCAAACCTCCCCTCCTGACCTCCCCCTCCTGGCCGCCCCCTCCTGGCCGCCCCACTGGCCTCCCCACTCCTGGCCGCCCCCTCCCTGGCCGCCCCTCACAGCCGCCCCCTCCTGGCCCTCCCCTCACCAGCCGCGCCCCCTCTGGCCGCCCCTCCTGGCCTCCCCTCCTGGCCTCCCCTCCTGTCCTGGCACAAGCCCACCCCCTCCTGGCCTCCCCGTCCTCCTCTGTTCTCCCCCTCCTGGCCTCCCCGCTGGCCTCCCTCTGGCCTCCCTCTGGCCGCTGCCCTCCTGGCCGCCCCTCCTGTCCCCCTCCCTCGCTCCCCTCCTGGCCCCTCTGACGCCTGGCCGCCCCTCCTGTCCCTCCTGGCCTCCCCCGTCCGCCCTCTGTCCCCCTCCTGTCTCCCCCTCCCGGCCTCCCCCAGCCTCCTCCTGTCCCCCTCCCACCATCCCCCCTCCTGGCCTCTCCCCCTCCTGTCCCCCTCCTGGCCTCCCCTCCTGGCCTCCTCCCCACCTCCTGACCTCCTCCTCCTGGCCTCCCCTCCTCCCTGGCCGCCCCTCCTGGCCGCCCTCTGGCCGCCCCTCCTGGCCTCCCCTCCTGGCCTCCCCTCCTGGCCGCCCCCCCTGGCCTCCACCCCAGCCCCCTCCTGTCCCCTCCTGTCTCCCTCCTGGCCTCCACCTCCCACCGTGACTCCACCCCCTCCTGTCCACCTCACCTGGCCTCCCCTCCTGTCCCCCCTCCTGGCCCTCGCCTCCCTGGCCTCCCCCTACCTGGCCTCCCCTCCTGACCTACCCCGGCCTCCTCACTCCCCACTCCTGGCCTCCCTCCTGGCCGCCCCCTCCTGGCCGCCCCCTCCTGACCTCCCCTCCTGGCCTCCCCTCCTGGCCGCCCCTCCTGACCTCCCCCTCCTGACTCCCCACTCCTGGCGCCCCCTGGCCGCCCCCTCCCTGGCCTCCCCGCCCCCTCCTGGCCGCCCCACTCCTGGCCCTCCTGGCCTCCCACCTGCAGCGCCCCTCCTGGCCGCCCCTCCTGGCCTCCCCCTCCTGGCCTCCTTCTCCCACCTCTGTTCACCTCTGTACCCTCCTGGCCTCCCCTCCTGGCCTCACCTGGCCTCCTCCCTGGCCGCCCCTCCTGGCCTCCCTCTGCCACCGGCCTCCTCCACCCGCCCCCTCCCTCTGTCACCTGTCCCCCTCCTGGCCGCCCCCTCCTGGCCTCCCCTCCTGGCCTCCCCTCCTGGCCGCCCCTCCTGGCCTCCCCTCCTGGCCGCCCCTCCTGGCCTCCTCACCTGTCCCCACCTCCTGTCCCCTCCTGGCCTCCCCTCCCTGACCTCCCACCCCTCCTGTCCCCCCTCTGGCCTCCCCCTCTGACCGCACTGTCCCCCTCCTGTCCCCCCTCCTGTCCCCACCTCCCCTCCTGGCCCTCCCCTCCTGACACCTCCCTCACTGGCCTCCCCTCCTGGCCGCCCCTCCTGTCCCCCTCCTGGCCGCCCCTCTGGCCTCCCCTCCTGTCCCCCTCCTGTCCTCCCCTCTGGCCTCCCCTCCTGTCCCCCTCCTGGCCTCCTCCTGTCCCCCTCCTGTCCCCCTCCTGGCCCTCCCCCTCCTGACCTCCCCTCCATCACCCTCTACCCCGGCCTCCCCTCCTGTCCCCCTCCTGACCTCCCCCTCCTGTCCCCCTCCTGTCCCCACCTCCTGTCCCCCTCCCTGTCCCCCCTCCTGGCCTCCCCGCTGGCCGGGGCTGTCGCTCACTCCTCCTCGTTCCTGCCTGTGCAGCTCCAGCAGCCTTGGTTTCCCGGCTCTGGACGTGAGGTAGAGTGGCCGGGCGGGGGCCCCCAGGTGGGAGGACTGAGACCCCTCAGAGGCCCGGGCAGGTGGGTGCAGACGGCCGGCAGAAAGCTGGGCGCGAGGGAGGAGGCGGGCAGAGGAAGGACGCGGTGACCGCAGGCCCCAGGCAGCGCTGCCCCAGCGGCTGTGGACTCCAGGAGACGGGCAGGGACGTGGGGGCGGTGTCCCCGCACTGAGTCTTCAGGGTCCCCAGGCGCAGGGCAAGCGGGGCCACGGCCGGCCAGTGTGGGGCCTGGCACCCACGTCGCCCTGCAGAAGGCCGACCTTGGGGGGTCACCGCGGGGCTACCAGGGTGCCCTGCCCCACCCTGGACAGACCACCCCCCCACCCCAGCCACCACAACAGCCTCCTCTGAGGAACAGCCTGGGAGGGGCGGGTGCGAAGGAGGCAGCCCAGAGACGAGGGGCGAGGAGGGGAACCAGGCTGGGGACAAGCTCCCTCCACAGGGTCAGCAGCCACTGACCGGTCTGCACCCACCCACCCCCAGCTCTGTCCTCCGTGGGTTCCCCAGACCCAGCTCCCCGTGCCAGGCTGAGGCCAGCGGCACCCAGGTCGGACAGGTGGGCCTGCTGGGCTGCTCCACGACCCCTCGCCCGGGACTGACAGCCGGACTGAAGCCCGTCATCCCCACAGTCAGGGGGGTGTTTTCTCAGGCTGTGCGCCTCCAGTGACCACAGACCCAAGACAGCTCCCTCACCTCTGCACTTCCTTCTGCCAGTCCCAGTTCCCTCCTCCAGGCAGCCCTCGGCCATGCTGCCTGCCTGCCTGGTTCTTCCCAGACCCGCACCAGGTGGGATCCACCAGGTGTGAGCTGGGGTCTTTTAGATTTATTCATTTATCTGACAGGCAGAGGGGGGGGGGGAGAGAGAGAGGGGGAGAGAGAGAGAGAGGGAGAGAGAGAGGGGGAGAGAGAGGGAGAGGGAGGGAGAGAGGGAGGGAGAGAAAGAGAGAGGGAGAAGGAGAGAGAGAGAGGGAGAGGGAAGGGAGAGGAGGGGAGGGGGAGGGAGAGAGGCAGAGGGGAGAGATGAAGGAGAGGCAGAGGGAGGGAGGAGAGGCAGAGGGAGAGGGAGGGAGAGGGAAGGAAAGGGAGGGAGAGAGAGAGAGAGGGGAGAGGGAGAGAAGGAAGGAGAGAGAGAGAGAGAAAGGGAGGGAGGGAAGGGAGAGAGAGAGAAGGGAGGGAGAGAGGGAAAGGGAGAGAGAGAGAGAGAGGGAGAGGGAGAGAGAGAGGAGGGAGAGAGAAAGAGGGAGAGAGAGAGAAAGGGAGAGAGAGAGGGAGAGAGAGAGAGGGAGAGAGAGAGGGAGAGAGAGGGAGAGGGAGAGGGAGAGGAAGGGAGAGAGAGAGAAAGGGAGAGAGAGAGAGAGGGAGAGGGAAAGGGGAGAGAGAGAAGAGAGGGAGAGAGAGGAGGAAGGGAGGAAGGGAGGAGAGAGAGAGAAGGGAGAGAGAGAGGGAGAGAGGGAGAGGAAGAGAGGGAGAGAGAGAGGGAGAGAGAGGGAGAGAGAGAGGGAGAAGAGGGAAGAGAGGAGAGAGAGAGAGGAAGGGAGGAAGAGGGAGAGAGAGAGGGAGAGAGAGGGAGGGAGAGAGAGAGGGAGAGAGAGAGAGAGAGAGAGAGAGGGAGAGGGAAGAAGGAGGGAAGAAGAAAGGGAGGGAGAGAGAGGAAGGGAGAGAGAAGGGAGAGGAGGGAGGGAAGGGAGAGGGAGGAAGGGAGAGAGAGAGGAAGGGAGAGTGAACGGGGAGGGAGAGAGAGAAAGGGAGGGAGAGGGAGAGAGGGAGAGAGAGAGGGAGAGGAAGGGAGGGAGAGAGAGAGGGAGAGAGGGAGAGAGGGAGGGAGAGAGAGAGGGAGAGTGAGAGAAAGGGAGGGAGGGAGAGAAAGAGAAAAGGGAGGAGAGAGAGAGTGAGAGAGAGAGAGGGAAGGGAGAGAAGGGAGAGGAAGGGAGAGAGGGAGGAAGGGAGGGAGAGAGAGAGGGATGTCCCAGGCCACAGCAGACAGCTGGATCAGAGGTAAACCGGTGCCCATATAGGATGCCGGCACTGCAGGCAGCAGCTTTACCTGCTACGCCACAGCGCTGGCCCCCAAGGGGCTGGGACCTTGGTGCAGGCGGCAGAGGCACAGGTGTCACAGGGCCCAGGTCTGCCCTCTTGAGCTGCGCGCCTCCGTGGCCTTGGTCTCCCAGCTGTAGGCTGGGATAATCACAGAGCATGCGGAGAAGCCAGGGGTGAGACAGCCTGCAGGCTGGGGCTCGTCCCTGCACCCCTTCCTCACCCCCGCCTGAGGGCTCGAGGACCCGGCCCTTGCCCCACAGGCTCTCACCCTCCTGTTGCCTGTCCCCTTTTGGGCAGAGTCTTGGGGCCTCGCACCCCTCCAGCCGCACCCTTCCAGCCAGGGGCAGCGACTGGGCAGGGGAGGGGAGGGGAGCGCCCCCAGGGACTGGGCCGGTGAGGGGAGGGGAGCGCCCCCAGGGACTGGGCAGGGGAGGGGAGGGGAGCGCCCCCAGGGACTTGTCTGCACAGGATTGCTGGGCGTGGCCGCCATTCATCCCAGCGTCTGGCTGGTGTCTGCCCGGCCCCAAGCCCAAGTGATGATGCAAACCTCAAACAGCCTCAGAGCGGTGAGCTCCGTGGGGGGCCCCACGCACCTCCTGGGGCAGAAGCACTGGGAACCCCCCTGCAGGTGCCTTCCGTGGATGGGTGCACCCATCATCTGGGGACTGTGCCAGGCACCCAGGCTCCCCACGTCCCTTCTGCCCGGGGCCGCTCCAGGACACCAGGTGGCATGGTCCTCGTGGCCATGGCTCTACTGATGTGACAGCACCTCAGGCTGCAGGGTCCTGGCAGGTGTCCTGTGGACGTCCCTGTGGGATGTGACACACAGGGAAAGCGTCTCCTTCCACCCTGTCCACCTGGCTTCTCCCAGAGGGCGGTTCTGAGCCCAGGGGAGTCGGGGGAGGCCCCGGGCCCCTGTTGTGCCTCTGAAGCCGCTGCAGCCCCCAAGGCTGCCCCCACCCGTGTGAACACCACCTGCGCTTGTCTGGCCTCCGGGCCACTGGCACCTCGGACACCCGTCCCTGCCATTCTGGCTGCCTGGGGGCCGGGGTGTTTCCACCCTGCAGTGGTAAAACCGCCCAGGGTCAGGCAGGACTGAGGAGCGCCAGGCTCCCCCTGGACCTCAGGCTGCGGCCGGCTCCGCAGGGCCCACCTGGAGTCTGGTCTGAGGATGGCCAGCAACCCCGGGGGCAGAGGAGTCCCCAGGACCTCCGTGGTCCCCAGCAACTGCGGCCCAGGGCAGGGGAGGGGCCCCGGACAGGCGCGGTCCAGCACCCAGGGCCTCCCCTGGGAAGGCTGGCAGTGACCTCTGTGCAGTGAAGCCCCAGGCCCCAGGAGAGGCTGTGCCGGCAGCTCTGCCTGCCCCCCGCCCCGGACTAGGGAGGGGACAGTCACGCTGCACGACAGCCGCTTCTTGCCCCGCAGGGCAGGGCCCCGTGAGCCCGGATCCCAGGCGTCAGACCCCCAGCCGGGACACCAGGCTCCGAGCTGCCTGGGCCTTCCTGTCTGTTGGAGGGACCGGCAGAGGGCACGGCCTTGGGCGGGGCTCGGGGATGGTCAAGTCTCTTCCGGGTCACCGCAGTGTCACTGAGGCCCCCGGGACCCAACCCTGGCAGGCCCAGACTTCGGGGGTGGCGGCAGCCAAGAAAGGTGAGTCCCGCCCCCACCCGGCTGAGAGCCGGGTCCGGGGGCTGGTGAGGCCCTGCCCTAGCAGGACTGGCTGGGGCCAGCACGGCCCAGAGCCGAGTCAGGGCCACGTGCCCAGGACCTGCGGCTCACAGAGGGTCAGCCTGGGGCGTCCTCGGAGCGCTCAGCAGTGGAGAGGGCCCGGGTGGTGCTCGGGCTGCCCACCCACAGCCACGCGCCCTCCCTGCCCGCCTGGCTCTCCCGGCCGCCCTCCCCACCTCTGTCTCCACCTGCAGGCTGCAAGCTGAGGTGCACCTGGCAGCCCCACCTGGTGGTGCCGTCCCCTCCCCGCCCCAGCGGCCCTGGCAGCCGTGCCCGGAACCGCTTGCAGCAGCGGCTGGCTCCAGGGTGGCCCTGCACAGGCAGGCCCCAGACGGGCTGTTCCTCGGGACGACAGTGAGGACTCGGCGTCTCTTGGGCTCCATGGCCTGTCTCCCAGGCCGCTGGTGCCCTGCTCTGATCTGCCTGACTCGGGCCCTGGGGGGAGCTGGACCAGAGAAGTCACGAATGGAGACCCCAGCGGCCCCGCCCTGCGGAGGGACTGGGCACAGACTCCCGGCCGCCCTCCTGGGCGGGCCACGCCTGCCCGGCTGGTCCCAGCAGTGGCCGGGCTCCCGGGGCACCCAGAGCACCCAGTCCTCTCTCACCAGTGCCCAGCTGGGAGGTGCGGCCCAGGCCCCCACTGAGCTCTGGGCCCCCGTGGCTTGCCGCACTGTTTGTAGTGAGCTCCTGCAGCTGCCCACCACATGTGGCCATTCCCAGTGTGGCCCCTCCCCAGGCCTACCGAGCCACATGGTTGCCACTGTGGGGCAGGCACCGTCCCCCACGTACTGGGAGCCCTGAGCCCAGAGGCCCTGGCAGTGGGGTCACTGGGCCAGGGAGAGATCGGGGAGACCATGGCCATGGTCACTGATGTCCCTGGAGGGCGGGCACACAGAGGCCCAGGGCCAGCGTCACACACATGCCGGGAAGCCCTGACCTGGGGGTGTGGCCCAAATGCTCCAGGCGCACAGCCAGGTCCCTGTGGGGAGCCCAGTGCTGCCTCCAGACCTTACAGCTCTTCCTTGCCCAGGAAGTCTCCCCTGAGTCTCCTGTGCCCGTCGTCCTGTGTAGAGGGGCGGCTTGGCTGGGGCGAGCGGGAGCGCCCAGGGACAGTGGGCCCTGGGCAGAGGCGCTGGGACAGGCGCCAGGGGCTGTGGGCCTGGAAGGCGGGTTCACTGGGACATGTGGGCGAGGCTGGAGGGCTGCTTCAGGGTTACCAGGGAGATGTCGGAGCTGGGATCCTTGGATGGAGCTGGGGAGGGCAGCGAGAACGAATGAGTGTGTGTGCGTGTGTGTATGTGAGCCATGTGAGGGTGAGCCTGTGTGTGAGCATATGTGTGAGTATGTGCATGATATGAAATATGTGTGCGTGCATGAGGACGAGTGTTGCATAATGTGTGAGCATGTGTGTGAACGTGTGAGCATGCATGTGTGTGAACACGCATGTGAGCACGTAGGAGTATGTGAACATGCATGTATGAGTGTGAGCACGTATGCGTGTGAACACATGTGTGGGAGCATACATGAGTACGTGAACATGTGTATACATGTGTGTACGAGTGTGAGCACACACGTGTGAGCATGCATGCGTGTGAACATGTGTGAGAGCGTGTATGAGTATGTGAACATGTGTGTATGAGTGTGAGCACGTATGTGTGTGAACACGTGTGTGGGAGCATACATGAGTATGTGAACATGTGTGTGGACGTGGGAGCACACATAGGTGTGAGCATGCATGTGTGTGTGCGTGTGTGTGTGCGTGTGAATGTGTGAGCACACATAGGTGTGGGCGTGCCCGTGCCAGCCTGGATCTTGGGCTCCGGCCCCCAGCCCGAGAGAAAGGGGAGTCCGTGTGCCTGAGCCCCGCTCTGCTGGTTCGCGGCCACCCCGGGAGACGGGCAGGGCGGGCCATGGTTTCTGGGGTGCTGCACCAGCCCACTGTTTCCTCAGCACCCGGGGGCAGAAAAACCCCAGCCTGTGGTTGGAGAGGCAGCCACACCCCTGGCCAGGGCCCCCGGCTGCGGGCACAGGGCTGGCAGCTGTCCTAGAGGATGGACGTGTGGGTGGACATTTCAGGGCCAGAGGTGGAAGAGCTGGCGGTGGGGCAGGCAGGTGCCGGCCTGGGGCTGGCGGTCGGCCGGACGCCTCACCTCCCCCCTCCCCCAGAGCACAGCAGCCCCTGCAGGACGGACGCCCGAGGCCCTTTGCCCGGGGTTTCAGTGGCCGCACACAGGCACATTGCGGATGGTGGGCTTCGCATGGGAACGCCGAGCTGCTCGGCTGAGACCCAGGAAACGCAGCCCCCTCCAGGGTCACTTCCTGCCTGCCTCCACCTCCGGCTGTGAGACGCGGAGATCTGGGGGCACTCACGCCTTCCCCGGGGCAGAGCCGCAGCCCCGGCTCCTCTCCTGCAAGCCCAGCCCGCGGCCTCAGACTCCGGGCGGCAGTGGCCTCCCGGACTGGGGCGTGGCCGGGCTCCCCACCTGGGGGAGGAACAGACGTCCGGCCCTGCCCAAGAACCGCTGTGTGCACCTGTGCTGGACACCGCCCAGGGAGCCCAGGCCTCCCTCACCACCGCCGCCAGCTTCTCCAACCACGTAGTCCACGGAGCCTGGAGTGCGGCCGGCCAAGCTCCCTGGGGGTGATCTGAGCGCGCCCACGGGACTCTGGGGAGGCCGAGCGGCCGGGCCAGGGCAGGGATGAGCACTCGGGGCCTGCAGGTGCCGCCCACATGTGTCCGGCTCTGTGTCCAGAAGGGCTGTGCAGTGGGCGAGGGGTGGGTGAGGGCCTGGGAGGACCCAGGTGCAGGATGACAGCCATTTGTGTAGTGACTGGCACGCAGCAATGGCGTGACCCCGGGTGGTCGGCTCTGCGCTTCCCATTGCCCATGGGGCAGTTACCGAGGGACGCACCCTCACGGAGCAGCCGGCCGACGTGAGCTCCCGGGGCAGGTGCGCCTGTGAGACGGCGCTGGAACCCTGTACACTGGGAGACGGGCCTGGCCCCTAACCACGGCCGCACAGGAGGGGAGCTCCGGGAGCTCCGCTGGTTCTGGGCCAGCACCCCCGCCATGAGCGGCCCTGTGGGAGGCCCAGCCCCCCCCCCATGAGCGGCCCTGCGGGAGGCCCAGCCCCCCCGCCATGAGCGGCCCTGCGGGAGGCCCAGCCACCCCCCCTTGAGCGGCCCTGCGGGAGGCCCAGCCCCCCGCCATGAGCAGCCTTGCGAGAGGTCCAGCCCCCGTGAGTGGCCCTGCAGGAGGCCCCAGCTGACCTGCCCCACACCCTCCCTGGAGCTGGGGGGCTGGAGCTCAGGACCAGAGCCCTGGTAACCCCCTCACAGGTACCCCCCCTCACAGGTAACGCTTCCTCACAGGTAACCCCCCCACAGGTAACCCCCTCCTCACAGGTAACCCCCCCTCACAGGTAACCCCCTCCTCACAGGTAACCCCCCTCACAGGTAACCCCCCCACAGGTAACCCCTCCTCACAGGTAACCCCCCTCACAGGTAACCCCTCCCCCTCACAGGTACCCCCCCCTCACAGGTAACCCCCCTCACAGGGAACCCCCCCTCACAGGTACCCCACCCTCACAGGTAACCCCCCTCACAGGTAACCCCCTCCTCACAGGGAACCCCTCCCCTTCACAGGTAACCCCCCTCACAGGTAACCCCCCTCATAGGTAACCCCCCTCACAGGTAACCCCCTCCTCACAGGGAACCCCTCCCCCTCACAGGTAACCCCTCCCCCTCACAGGTACCCCCCCTCACAGGGAACCCCCCTCACAGGGAACCCCCCCTCACAGGTACCCCACCCTCACAGGTAACCCCCCTCACAGGTAACCCCTCCTCACAGGGAACCCCTCCCCCTCACAGGTAACCCCCCTCACAGGTAACCCCTCCTCACAGGTAACCCCCCTCACAGGTAACCCCTCCTCACAGGTAACCCCTCCCCCTCACAGGTAACCCCCCTCACAGGTAACCCCTCCCCCTCACAGGTAACCCCCCTCACAGGTACCCCACCCTCATAGGTAACCCCTCCTCACAGGTAACCCCCTCCTCACAGGGAACCCCCCCTCACAGGTAACCCCCTCACAGGTAAACCCCCCTCACAGATAACCCCTCCTCACAGGTAACCCCCGCTCACAGGTAACCCCCTCCTCACAGGTAACCCCCCCTCACAAGTAACCCCCCTCACAGGTACCCCATCCACACAGGTAACCCCCCCTCACAGGTAACCCCCCTCACAGGTACCCCCTCCTCACAGACACCCCCACAGTGCTCACTTCCTACCATTTAGCTCCTCTGATCAAACCCTAACACCCCGGTCCTGCCATCCTTCCTCTCTGTGCCCCGACCCCAGTGCAGCCGCTGAGCGCACCTGCCGCCCAAGCTTCTGCTCCAGGAGGCCCACCTCCTCCCCGGCTCTGCAGTCCCTGTGCCTGCGGCCCTCGGCAGGTGGCTGTGTGGCGTGTGGCTGTGTGTGTGTGCGTGTAGCTGGGCGGTGTGTGGTATATGGTGTGTGGCTGTGGTATGTGGCGTGTGGCTGTGGTGTGTGGTTGTGTGTGTGTAGCTGGGTGGTGTGTGGTATGTGGCGGAGGATGTGCTGTGGCTGTGGCTGTGGTGTGTGGTTGTGCACCGTCCTTCTGAGCCTGCTCTCAAGTGGAGAGGGCAGTGAGGGGTGTGCTCAGAACAGGGGCACGGAGAGCAAAGCTGAGGGAAGCACACCCATGTCCACCCCTCTGGTGACCGGATGAGCAGCCGCCACGTCCCGCCAGCCTGAGCTGCAGGATTAATTCGGACTTGGTGGTCTGAGCTCGCTTTCCCTGGGAAGTGGCAGTGCCCTGCCTCACTGCCCCTGTGCCCCCTCCTCGCTCGCTCACCCACTGCCCCTCACCCCCTCACCCACTGCCCCTCACCCCCTCACCCACTTCCCCTCACCCCCTCACCCACTGCCCCCTCACCTCTTCACCCCCTCACCCACTGCCCCTCACCCCCTCACCCCCTCACCCACTGCCCCTCACCCCCTCACCCCCTCTCCCATTGTCCCCTCACCCCCTCACCCCCTCACCTCCTCACCCCCTCACCCACTGCCCCTCACCCCCTCACCCCCTCACCCACTGCCCCTCACGCCCTCACCCCTCACCCACTGTCCCCTCACCCCCTCACCCCCTGCCCCCTCACCCCCTGCTCCCTCATCCACTGCCCCCTCACCTCCTCACCCACTGCCCCTCACCCCTCACCCACTGCCTCCTCACCCCTCACCCACTGCCCCCTCGCTCACCCCCCACCCCCTCCCCGCCTCACTCACCCTCACTTTGTTCACTGGCTGACTTCACGTACCCCCTCATGCATCTGGGCCCCTCCTGCGCGCACCGGAAGGAGCGGCACTGCTGCTCCACCCCAGGCCCCGCCAGGCTCTGCACGGCTCTGCTTCACCCCGGCTGGAATTTCAGGGTAACACGACTGCCTGTTGTGGAAGACACAGCCCCCAGGGCCAGATGGTGCCTGCTCCACTCTGCCTCCCCCACTGCCCGGCGCCAAACCAAGTGTGAAGGAGCTCTGCCGGCTTGGTGAGCGAGGCAGGATGACAGCGTCGCGAGTCTCTCGCCAGCCTCAGAGCCGGCTCCTCTCCAGGGGCCTCGGCCAAGGCCTGGCTGGAGCCCCAGGAGTCGGCGTCAGCGTCGGTGTCGGCGTCGGCGGCCAGGTCCAGCTCAGCTGCACCACGAGCCTCTGGCTCTCACAGAAGGGTGACCAGGCAGTGCCCAGTGCGGACAGCCTGGAGGAAGGCCTGCAGAGGTCCTGGTATTACTGAGGACAGATGCCAGGCCCTCCCCGGCCCCCACGCCCAAGGCGACCCTGAACCCACCGTGCAGCTTCAAGGGGAACCCAGAGGGGTTGGAGGTGCCCAGGCAGGGAAGGGTTAAGGAGGCGCCGAACAAACCTGATTTACATGCAGGAGTCCTGACAACCCAGCTTGTGCAAGCCAATCAATATTTTATGAAGACATTTCCTGCTGTGGAGGGGCCGGGGCGCGCAGCCTCCCTTCCCCCTGCACAGGGGCAGGTGGGAGTGGGGTCTGCAAGGCCCCGGGCACCTCTGGGCTGATGCCCCACCCCCCCCTGCAGGGGCCGGGCTCCTCCAGCGTCAGCCAGTTCTGCCTCCTCCCTCCCAGAGTGAGCTGACCAGGACGGGCGGCCTGCCCCCAGCTTGGGTCTCCAGCAGCCAGCACCAGCCAGTGAGCCCTGGTGCCGGGGCGACCCGCTGTGTGAACGAATGGATGAATGAATGGATGAGCAAATGAATGAATGCTGTCCCAGTTCCAGCAGGCACTGGTCGAGTCCTCAACAGTGTGATGTGTGCTGGGGTCTCGTCGAGTAGGGGCGGGTGTCCTGTGTCCGGGCCAAGTGGCCCCCTCATCCCAGGATGCACCTCTCTCCCCTGGAAAGGCCTGTCCTGGCCTCCAGCTCTGCCTGGGCCCTCAGGGGTGTCGCGTGCCCGGCCCCTGCCCTGCTCCGCAGCACCCTGGGCCCGGGAGCAGCTTCCCAGGCCTTGGAGCCCAGGACCAACCCCGCTGTAAAAAGTGAGAGGGCCTGAGACCAGCGCGAGCCCAACCCCCCCAAGAAGTGCGGCCGCTGGAACTCAGCCCGGGACGGCTGCGCGAGGGGGCACAGGGGCAGTGAGGCAGGGCACTGCCACTTCCCAGGGAAAGCGAGCTCAGACCACCAAGTCCGAATTAATCCTGCAGCTCAGGGCAGGTGCGGGCTGGCGGGACGTGGCGGCGGCTCATCCGGTCACCAGAGGGGTGGACATGGGTGTGCTTCCCTCAGCTTTGCTCTCCGTGCCCCTGTTCTGAGCACGCCTGTCACTGCCCTTCGTCTCGTCTCCACCACATCCTGCCCTCGTCTACACCAGACACTTGCACTCCTTCTGAGGCCCTCCAAGGCTGGGAGATGGCTCTGTGCAGAATGAACTCGAACACAGACATGCACTCACGTGCGTGCACACATTCACTTATGTGCACACGGGCTCACATTTACTCAATTCACTTATGTGCACACATGCAAGGCCTCACATGTACACCCATACTCACCTATGTATGTACACACACGGCTCACAGACATGTGCACACTCACATTCATTTATGTGCATGCACGCACATGGCTCACATGTACACACCTCATTTATATACATGCATGGGCTCGCATGTTTGCACATTCACTTATGTACATACACACATGGGCTCACAGACATGTGCACACACATTCATTTATGTAAATACATGTCCACGGGCTCACACACACACACGCACACGCATGCCCAGGGTGGGTGAGCCCTGAGGGGTTAGTGTACCACAGCCAGAGCCCTGAGGGGTTAGTGTACCACAGCAGAGCCCTGAGGGGTTAGTGTACTCACAGCCAGAGCCCTGAGGGGATAGTGTACCACAACCAGAGCCCTGAGGGGGTTAGTGTACACACAGCCAGAGCCCTGAGGGGGTTAGTGTACACACAGCCAGAGCCCTGAGGGGTTAGTGTACACACAGCCAGAGCCCTGAGGGGGTTAGTGTACCACAACCAGAGCCCTGAGGGGTTAGTGTACACACAGCCAGAGCCCTGAGGGGTTAGTGTACACACAGCCAGAGCCCTGAGGGGTTAGTGTACCACAACCAGAGCCCTGAGGGGGTTAGTGTACCACAGCCAGAGCCCTGAGGGGATTAGTGTACACACAGCCAGAGCCCTGAGGGGGTTAGTGTACACACAGCCAGAGCCCTGAGGGGGTTAGTGTACCACAGCCAGAGCCCTGAGGGGGTTAGTGTACCACAACCAGAGCCCTGAGGGGTTAGTGTACACACAGCCAGAGCCCTGAGGGGTTAGTGTACACACAGCCAGAGCCCTGAGGGGTTAGTGTACCACAACCAGAGCCCTGAGGGGTTAGTGTACCACGACCAGAGCCCTGAGGGGGTTAGTGTACACACAGCCAGAGCCCTGAGGGGGTTAGTGTACACACAGCCAGAGCCCTGAGGGGGTTAGTGTACCACAACCAGAGCCCTGAGGGGTTAGTGTACACACAGCCAGAGCCCTGAGGGGTTAGTGTACACACAGCCAGAGCCCTGAGGGGTTAGTGTACCACAACCAGAGCCCTGAGGGGTTAGTGTACCACGACCAGAGCCCTGAGGGGGTTAGTGTACACACAGCCAGAGCCCTGAGGGGGTTAGTGTACACACAGCCAGAGCCCTGAGGGGGTTAGTGTACCACAGCCAGAGCCCTGAGGGGTTAGTGTACCACAACCAGAGCCCTGAGGGGATTAGTGTACACACAGCCAGAGCCCTGAGGGGGTTAGTGTACACACAGCCAGAGCCCTGAGGGGGTTAGTGTACACACAGCCAGAGCCCTGAGGGGTTAGTGTACCACAGCCAGAGCCCTGAGGGGATTAGTGTACTCACAGCCAGAGCCCTGAGGGGTTAGTGTACCACAGCCAGAGCCCTGAGGGGATTAGTGTACCACAGCCAGAGCCCTGAGGGGTTAGTGTACACACAGCCAGAGCCCTGAGGGGTTAGTGTACTCATGACCAGAGCCCTGAGGGGTTAGTGTACCACAGCCAGAGCCCTGAGGGGTTAGTGTACTCATGACCGGAGCCCTGAGGGGGTTAGTGTACCACAGCCAGAGCCCTGAGGGGATTAGTGTACCACAGCCAGAGCCCTGAGGGGTTAGTGTACCACAGCCAGAGCCCTGAGGGGTTAGTGTACCACAGCCAGAGCCCTGAGGGGGTTAGTGTACCACAGCCAGAGCCCTGAGGGGTTAGTGTACACACAGCCAGAGCCCTGAGGGGTTAGTGTACCACAGCCAGAGCCCTGAGGGGGTTAGTGTACTCTTGACCAGAGCCCTGAGGGATTAGTGTACCACAACCAGAGCCCTGAGGGGTTAGTGTACACACAGCCAGAGCCCTGAGGGGTTAGTGTACCACAACCAGAGTCCTGAGGGGTTAGTGTACTCATGACCAGAGTCCTGAGGGGTTAGTGTACTCATGACCAGAGCCCTGAGGGGGTTAGTGTACCACAGCCAGAGCCCTGAGGGGTTAGTGTACCACAACCAGAGCCCTGAGGGGTTAGTGTACTCATGAGCAGAGCTCTCAGGGGATTTAGTTTACAAATGGAAGTCCTGAGGAGAGAAAGGATGGAAAATATCTGACACGGAAGCAAGGAGTTAACAAGCACGTGTAGAAGAGAAACATGAAGAAACCATTCAAGGCCGTCGCCATCAAATGAGTGCAAACTGAGGATGACGGGGAAACCTTAAAAGCAGATGGAGAAAAAAAGAGAAATATGTGGCAGAATGACAGTGAATTTCTTGTCAGAAACAACACAAGCCAGGAGGTGGTGCAAAATACCTTTAAAAACATGAGGCAGGTGGGGACAAAAATGTTCCTGTCAGTCTAGAATTCCATTCCCAGAAAAAAGCTCTCTCGGGGCTGGCATTGGGGTTAGTAAGTTGGGCTCCTGTCTCCATTTCAGCATCCCACACGTGTGCTAGTTCGAGTCCAAGCGGCTCCACTTGCCGTGCAGCTCCCTGCTGGTGTGCCTGGGAAGGCCGCAGAGACGGCCCGGTGCTGGGGCTCCTGCCACCCACACGGGAGACCTGAATGAAACTCCTGGCTCCCGGCTTCGGATGGGATGTTACAGCCACCTGGAGAGTGAACCAGTGGAAGGGAGATCTTTTTCTCCCACTCTCTCTGTAACTCTGCCTTTCAAATAAATAAAAATAAATATTTTTATTTATTTATTTGACAGATAGGGTTAGACAGTGAGAGAGAGAGAGAGAGAGAGAGAGAGAGAGAAAGGTCTTCCTTCTTCCTTCCGTTGGTTCACTCCCCAGATGGCCGCTACAGCCGGCGCTGCACTGATCCGAAGCCAGGAGCCAGGTGCTTCTCCTGGTCTCCCATGGGGTGCAGGACCCAAGCACTTGGGCCATCCTCCACTGCACTCCCGGGCCACAGCAGAGAGCTGGCCTGGAAGAGGGGAAACCGGCACTAGAACCCGGCACCCATATGGGATGCCGGCGCCACAGGCGGAAGATTAACCCAGTGAGCCACAGCACTGGCCCAAAAATAAATCTTAAAAAAAAACTTTTTCAAATGCTAAAGCAAAATACAGCCTTTTAGTCATAGCACCGATGGACCTGCCTCATGGGAGCCTGACGGAGGCCGCAGCAAATGGAGACAGGGAGCTACAGGAGGGGCACGGAGCCCAGGAATGCAGACCCGCGAGCCTACACAAGTGTGCTCAGCAGAGAGTGACAGAAACGCCCGACTCCGGGCCAGAGGAGCAGTGCTGTGGCCCTCGTACATGAGGGAAAGAATGCGGGCCAACAGCACACCATCCCTGGGGGCGAGCGAAGAACCCAGCTTTGCCTGTGGCTGAGGCAGAGTACCGTCACTTGTAGAGAGAGGAAGGAAAACTGTGTCCTCTGACATCCAAACGCCCAAACACAAGTATGATGCCAGATAAGCATCAAAGAGGTAAAGTGAATGATGACAAAGATTCACGTAACCAAAAGAAATTAGAAAAAGATGCAAGGGGAAAAAAGAGCAGGGAGCAGAAATAGAAAACAAACAAAAGACCAAAGATGTAAACCCATCAATCACTAATCACGTTGGAACTAAATCAAGTAAAAGACAGTCTTTAAAAAAAAAAAACTGGGGCCAGCGCTGTGGCGCAACAGGTTAACTGTGGGCGCCAGTTCTAGTCCCGGCTGCTCCACTTCCAATCCAGCTCCCTGCTGTGGCCTGGGAAAGCAGTAGAAGATGGCCAAGTCCTTGGGCCCCTGCACCCATGTGGGAGACACGGAAGAAGCTCTTGGCTCCTGGCTTCAGATCGGCACAGCTCCAGCCATTGTGGCCAATTGGGGAGTGAACCAGCGGATGGAAGACCTCTCTCTCTCTCTCTCTCTCTCTCTGTGTGTGTGTGTAACTCTGACTCTCAAGTAAAAAATAAATAAATCTTTAAAAAAATTCATTTATTTGAAAGGCAGAGTTACAGAGAGGCAGAGAGAGAGGCAGAGACAGACAGACAGAGAGAGAGAGAGAGAGAGGTCTTCCTTCCATTGTTTCACTCCTCAAATGGCCGCAATGGCCAGAGCTGGGTTGATCCAAATCCAGGATCCTGGAGCTTCTTCGGGTCTCCCATGTGGGCGCAGGGGCCCAAGCGCTTGGGGCATCTTCTACTGCTTTTCCAGGCCATAGCAGAGAGCTGAATTGGAAGTGGAGCAGCTGGGACTCGAACCAGCACCCATGTGGGATGCCGGCACTGCAGGTGGCGGCTTTATCTGCTATGCCACAGCGCCGGCCCCCTGAGGCTGTCTTATTGGAGGGAAGTGAGAGCTGGCTATATGCATGCGGATGTCCCATAAAAACCTACTTTAAATGTAAACTATAAACTTATGGATACAAGCTGGGGAAAGCTACACCACGCTAACACGCATCAAGAGAAAGCTGGAGGGACCACTTCAGGAGCAACAGACGCAGGTCTCATGACAAGGAATACAGGTGACATCATTATCTCCTAATGACAGAGGGCAGTCCACACAATAACTCAGGTGTGCGTGCACACAGGAAGACGGTCCAGACTCACGTAACGAGACGCGACAGCCAGCAAGCAGAAATAAATTAGACAGAGCTCAGGCCACTTGTCTCAGGGATTGTTAGAAAAGCAGCGAGCAGGAGCTGGTAAAAGTGCAGGAGACCTGCGCAACGCCAACAGTCAGCTTGACCTGATGGGTGTCCGCTGGCCATGTCGCCCAGTGAGAGCAGGACACACTGCATTTTTAAATGCACGCAGAACATATACCAAGACTGGCCACCGTCGGGGCTGTAAATCAAACCTCCACAAATGTGCAAGACTCGAACTACACAAATCCCATTCCCAACCAAAATAGAGCTAAATTATAAATCCATACAGTACAATATCTGGAAATCCAAGAGATTTAAAAACTGGGTAGCATTCACTTCTAAGAAACCGAAATAGAAACTGGAGGGGCCGGCATTGTGGCACAGTGGCTAAAGCCCCCAGCTACAGTGCTGGCATCCCGTGCGGTGGGCACCAGTTGGAGTCCCGGCTGCTTTGCTTCTGATCCAGCTGCCTGCTGAGGGCGAGAAAGCAGCAGAGCGCGGTCCCTGGGCTCCTGCCCCTGGGCTCCTGCCCCTGGGCTCCTGCCCCCCGCGTGGGAGTCCCGGCGGAGCTCCTAGTTCCGGCTCTGGCCTGCTCCAGCCCTGACCATTGTGGCCCTCTGGGGAGTGAACCAGGGATGGAAGCTCGCTCGCTCTCTCTCTCTCTCTAACTCTGCCTCTCAAATCAATCAATCAATCAATCAATCAATCTTTTAAAATGAAAGCTGGAAGGCTCTTTGAGCTGCTTGGAAGTGAAAATCAAAACTGAAGGGGTGCAGCTAACGTGCGCCTGGTGGGAAATTTCAGCGCCGAGGCCTGCACCTCGGCTCACTAGGCTAATCCTCCGCCTAGCGGCGCCAGCACACCGGGTTCTAGTCCCGGTTGGGGAGCCGGATTCTGTCCCGGTTGCCCCTCTTCCAGGCCAGCTCTCTGCTGTGGCCCGGGAGTGCAGTGGAGGATGGCCCAGGTGATTGGGCCCTGCACCCCATGGGAGACCAGGATAAGTACCTGGCTCCTGCCATCGGATCAGCACAGTGTGCTGGCCGCAGCGTGCCGGCCACGGTGGCCATTGGAGGGTGAACCAACGGCAAAGGAAGACCTTTCTCTCTGTCTCTCTCTCACTGTCCACTCTGCCTGTCAAAAAAATAAAAAATAAATTAAAAAAAATTTCAGCGCCGAGCTCCTGCATCCCAGCAACAGCTAAAGTCTCAGACAGCGAGCAGAGCTGTCCACAAGAACAGAAAAGAAGGCAAATCGATGCAAAGTAAGCAGAGAAGGAAAACAGCACCACAGCATGAATCAGCAAGAGAAAACGTAAACCGAGGAAAGTGAGGGCGGCCATTTAGCAACGGAGCTGTTAAACTTCAGGTGACGAAGAGAACGAAAGAAGGCACAGAGCTCAGTGGCGGGGGGGGGGGGGGGGCGTCTGCACATGCCCCGCCGTCTTTACAGGGAAAAGTGGGTTGGGGAAGCAGTTTCTGGGCGACTCAGAGACGCGGACAAACTCCTCGAAAGACATAAACTACCAGGCTCACTCAAGCAGAAATAGACAAACCGAACGTCTGTCAGCAAAATCGAGTTTGTACTAAAAGCCTAGGAAAGCTTCAGATAATAGAAAATGGGGGCCGGCGCCGTGGCTCACTAGGCTAATCCTCCGCCTGCGGCGCCTGACCCTGGGTTCTAGTCCCGGTTGCTCCTCTTCCAGTCCAGCTCTCTGCTGTGGTCCGGGAAGGCAGTGGAGGATGGCCCAGGTCCTTGGGCCCTGCACCCCATGGGAGACCAGGAGGAAGCACCTGGCTCCTGGCTGTGCCAATCGTAGCGGCCATTTGGGGGGTGAACCAACAGAAGGAAGACCTTTCTCTCTGCCTCTCTCTCTCACTAACTCTGCCTGTGAAAAAGGGGGGGGCACTTCTTTTATTTGACAAAGCTAGAATTACTCTAGTAAGTCAAAGACATCGCAAGAAACAGTAACAGAAAAATAACTCCTCCTCTAGTGTTATTCTGAAAAGAGTAACACTCCCCTTATTGCTATGTAGAACAGGTTATGAAGTTAACAAAGTAAAAGCCACTAAAATAAATGAGTTAGTAAAGTAGCAAGCTTCAAGGTCAATATACAAAGGAATTGTACTTCCACAACAAACTATCAGATATCAAGTTTGAAAAAACAACACCAGTGGGGCTGGTGCGGTGACACAGAGGCTAAAGCCCTGGCCTGAAGCGCTGGCATCCCATATGGGCGCCAGTTCTACTCCCGGCTGCTCCACTTTGATCCAGCTCTCTGCTGTGGCCTGGGAAAGCAGTGGAAGATGGCCCAAGTCCTTGGGTCCCTGCACCCATGAGGGAGACCCAGAAGAAGCTCCTGGCTCCTGGCTCCTGGCTCAGATCGGCTCAGCTCCGGCCATCTGGGGAGTGAACCAGCAGATGGAAGACCTCTCTCTCTGTCTCTACCTCTCTCTGTAATTCTGTTTTTCAAATAAATAAAATAAATCTTAAAAAAAAAACAACACCATTGGTACTGGCATCATGGTGTAGAGGGTGAAGCCGATGCCTGTGATGCCAATATCCAACATGAGTGACAGTTTGACTCTCAGCTGCTCCACTTCTGATCCAGGTCCCTGTTAGTGCACCTGGGAAGGCAGCAGAGGTTGGCCCGAGAAGCTCCTAGCTCCTCGCTTCAGCCTAGCCCTGCTCTTGCCGTTGCGGCCTTTCGGGGGGGTGAACCAGCAAATGGACGATTCTCTCTCTCTCTCTCTCTCTCTCTCTGTAACTCTGCCTTTCATTTTTTTTTTTTTTGACAGGCAGAGTGGACAGTGAGAGAGAGAGACAGAGAGAAAGGTCTTCCTTTGCCGTTGGTTCACCCTCCAATGGCCGCCGCGGCCGGCGCGCTGCGGCCGGCGCACCGCACCGATCCGATGGCAGGAGCCAGGAGCCAGGTGCTTTTCCTGGTCTCCCATGGGGTGCAGGGCCCAAGCACCTGGGCCATCCTCCACTGCACTCCCGGGCCACAGCAGAGGGCTGGCCTGGAAGAGGGGCAACCGGGACAGAATCCGGCGCCCCGACCGGGACTAGAACCCGGTGTGCCGGCGCCGCTAGGCGGAGGATTAGCCTAGTGAGCCGCGGCGCCGGCCTGTAACTCTGCCTTTCAAATAAGTAAATAAATCTTTTTAAAAACCCACCATTTGGGGCTGGCGCTGTGGTGCAGTGGGTGCCCTGGCCTGAAGTGCCAGCATCCCATATGGGTGCCAGCTGCTCCTCTTCCGATCCAGCTCTCTGCTATGGCCTGGGAAAGCAGTGGAAGATGCCCAAGTCCTTGGGCCCTGCACCCACATGGGAGACCTAGAGGAGGCTCCTGGCTCCTGGCTTTGGATCAGTGCAGCTCCGGCCATGGCGGCTGACTGGGGAGTGAACCAGCGGATGGAAGACCTCTGTGTGTGTGTGTGTGTGTGTGTGTGTAACTCTGACTGTCAAATAAATAAAATCTTTAAAAAAAACCATTTTTCATACTATTAACAACTATAAGACCATTAGGCATAAATCTAATTAAATATGTAGACAATCTGTATGTTGAAAACTACAAAACATTGTAGAGAGAAATTAAGAGACCCAACTAAACAGGATGTATACCATGTTCATGAACAGGGAGTCTTGACATTGTAAAGATGCCAATTTTTCCCAAGTTGATTTATAGATGAGTAGAATTTCGGTCAAAATCAAAGTGGTTTTTTTTTTTTTTTGGTAGATGTTGACAACTTGATTCTAACATTCACGTGGAATATAAAGGAACGAGTATAACCAAAACAACTTTAAAAATAAGAATAAAGTTGGATAACTTATCTATAATATCAAGGTTAATTTGAAGGTTCATTCCTCAAAACCAGATAGTAATGGCGTAAATGCAATAGAACAATGAGACATAGATTCCAGAAAGATACACGCACACATATTCAAAAAATTTTTTAATAAATAATGTTGGGTCTCCAAAAGAGTGAACTTTAATTCACACCTACAGCATACACAAAACTTAATTCAAAATGAATCATATACCTTCAACTATAAAGCCTCTAGAAGAAAACAGAAGAGAAAATGTTTGTGATCTCGCATTAGACAGAATTTTCAGCACAAACTGATAGGCTGCCCTAATCAAAAGTAAGAAATTCTGCTCTTCAGAATGAACTGTTAGAGGATGAAATGCAACAGGTTGGGAGAACACAGTTTCACGCCGGATACCTGTAAGAGACTTCTTTTTTTTTTTTTTTTTTTTTTTTTTTTTTGACAGGCAGAGTGGACAGTGAGAGAGAGACAGAGAGAAAGGTCTTCCTTTGCCGTTGGTTCACCCTCCAATGGCTGCCGCGGCCGGCGCACCGCGCTGATCTGATGGCAGGAGCCAGGTGCTTTTCCTGGTCTCCCATGGGGTGCAGGGCCCAAGTACTTGGGCCATCCTCCACTGCACTCCCTGGCCACAGCAGAGAGCTGGCCTGGAAGAGGGGCAACCGGGACAGAATCTGGCGCCCCGACCGGGACTAGAACCCGGTGTGCCGGTGCCGCAAGATGGAGGATTAGCCTAGTGAGCTGCGGCGCTGGCCCTGTAAGAGACTTCTATGCAGAGTGTACAGAAGCTCTGACACTGCAATAATCAAGAAAAAAACAGACACACGACAAACAAGAGGAGCAAAAGACAAGCACGGCCCCTCCCAGAAGACACCTGGAGGGAAGTGCGAGTGTGAGGAGAAGCTGGGCATCACTGGTCAGCAGACAGCTGCACGTGGAGTCCACCGCACACTCCCTGCAAACTCTAAAGCTAGAGACCAGATGGCGGCCGAGCCGCAGAGCCGTGGGGACTTCGTCCACAGCTGGTGGAATGCAAAACTGTACAAACTTTGAAGCCAGCTTGGCAGCTCACTAAGTAGGAAAGCATAAACCTTTCATAGGACCCAGCGTCCCACTCCTACAGAAGTGGAAGCATGTGTCTGCAAAGACTTGGACGCAAATGTTTACAGAGCTTTATGTGCAGTGTCCACTCTCCACCAGCGTGCACAGTCATGCAGTGGGCACTGCTCAGCCACGAGAGGGAATGGACTATACCCTGGACGAATCTGACCAGAATTCCACTGAAGGACAGAGCCAGGCACCCCAAAACAGAGGACACACAAGCACTCTGCTTCCATTTCAGTAAAATTCTGGGAAAGTTAAAGTGTGCTGTGACCGACAGCACATGTGGTGCCCGGGATGTGATGGGGGTGGGGTGCAGGAGGGTGACGGGTGTGCCATCACCCTGACTGTGTGATGGCTCCACAAACACGACGCAAAGCAGCCTCTCAAATCCCTTCCAACAAGTTCAGCTCACCGTACATCAATCATTCCTCAACAACGTCGTTTAGAAAGGAAATAATAATGCAGTTATAAATGATTGAGTAAAAGCAGACATCACAGCACGAAGGAAAGATCTGTGATGAGCGCCAAGCCCACGGCAGCTACAGCCATCAAGTGCTGTCTTCCAAGTGCGCAGCAAACGACTGCCAACCTGGAAACCCACGACGGCACTTCAAAATCAGAAACCAGATAAACGCATCTTTTAAAAAAATATGTATTTATTTGCGAGGCAGAGTTACAGACAGGCAGAGAGAGGAGGTCTTTCATCCAATGGTTCATTCCCCCAAATGGCCACAATAGCCAGAGCTGTGCCGATCCAAAGCCAGGAGCTTCCTCTGGGCTCCCACCTGGGTGCAGGGGCCCAAGGACTTTGGCCGTCACCCACTGCCTTCCCAGGTGCATTAGCAGGGAGCTGGGTCAGAACCGGTGCCCTGAAACAAACCAGCAGCTATATGGGATGCCAGTGCCACAGGAGGAAGCCTAAACTACCACGTCACAGCGCCAGCCCCAGTGAACTTACTTTGGTACAAAATTTTCTGAAACCCTGTACATGAAGGGTCCTCAGAAAGTTCATGCAAATCACATACGATGAAGAAACTGTTCGTGGACTCACAAAAATTTGTTTGCCAAAATCAACTTATCTTTCCATGAACTTTTTGAAGTCCTAGTATACATACCCCAGTGAGCAGAAATCCTGACATGTCCCGGCGGAGGAACCTTACATGGCACGTCCCTGAGAGGGGAACTTTGCCCAGATGCAAGCCGAGCCCAGGAGAGGGAGGGGACACCTGACCCCGCCCGGGTAAGCCACAGGTGAGCTAGAGGGGCGCTGAGTGTGGGAAAGGGAACAGCGATCACATAGACGGCGGTGCTGGCAGATCACTGAGCTCGCGGGCGCCAGGGCACCGCTGAAGCTGGGCTTCAGGGAACGTGAGGCGAACAACCACCTAACACCACAGTGATTTCCCTGATCTCACGAAGCTGCTCAAACCCTGTGGAGAACTTGCTCAGGTAGAATTCAGCTTTAAAATCGGCTTCCGCTCTGCGCCTCATCGTCCCAGAGAGCCCAGAAGCAGTGCAGCAAGAGAAAGAATCTAGAAAGGAAAATAACTAAACTGTTAGTGTTTTCAAAGCTTTCCCAAGGAGAACATTCAAGAGAATCTAACTACTGCTTGCAGGAGTCGGCGCTGTGCTGCAGTGGGTTAAGCCACCATCGCCAGTGCAGGCATCACATGTCGGCACCTGTTGGAAACCCAGCTGCTCCACTTCCGATCCAGCTCCCTGCTAACGTGCCTGGAAAAGCAGCAGAGGACGGCCCAAGTGCTGGGGCCCCGCCACCCGTGTGGGAGACCTGGATGAAGCTCCTTGATGCTGACTTCCAGGGAGCCTTCGCGGCCACCAGGGGAGGGAACCAGCGCACGCGAGACCACTCACTCGCGCTCTCTGTAAATCTTTCAAATAATCTTTTAAAAAATTGTTTGTTGCTTTCAGGGACAGACTACATCTACTGAGTATGAAAATGCTTGCAAAAATTAATGGAATAGATGGCACTAACACTGCGGAGAGCAAGGTTTTAAGGGGTGCGTGCAATGCTGATGAAAAGCACACTAGGTCTTTCTCACAGGAACAAATGGTTAGACTGCGCGGGAAGCCGTGCGACGTGGCCGTACACTGGAGACGTGACTGCACACTGGAGACGAGACGTGACCGCACACTGGAGACGAGACCCCACACTGGAGACCTGACCGCACACTGGAGACCTGACCGCACACTGGAGAAGTGGCCGCACACTGGAGACCTGACCGCACACTGGAGACCTGACCGCACACTGGAGACGTGACCGCACACTGGAGACGTGACTGCACACTGGAGACGTCACCGCACACTGGAGACCTGACCGCACACTGGAGACGTGACCGCACACTGGAGACCTGACCGCACACTGGAGACGTGACCGCACACTGGAGACGTGACCGCACACGGGAGACGTGACCGCACACGGGAGACGTGACCGCACACTGGAGAACGCACGCGCCCACGGACGGGAAGAGCCAACGAGGAGGGATCTCCCTTGAAGTGGATCTGAAGATTGCACAACTTTCCAAGCCACAGCAAATGTGTCTTCAAGCTGCTTTACAAAAGGAGTCCAGCAGGGCCCGAGCCTACCTGGACTCAGAGGTGGCCGGGGGCCTACCAGGCAAAAGGCTTACAAAACAACAGTTCTAAAGAAAGCATCGGGGAGGAGATAAAGTGATAAAGTGTGCTGGAGGGGCCGGCGCTGTGGCGCAGCGGGCTAAGCGGCCACCTGCCATGGCAGCATCCCCTACGGGCGCCGGTTCAAGTCCTGGCTTCTCTATTTCCAATCGGTTCTCTGCTGTGGCCTGGGAAGGCAGTAGAAGATGGCCCAAGTGCTTGGACCCTGCACCTGCGTGGGAGACCCAGAGGAGGCTCCTGACTCCTGGCTTTGGATCAGCCCAGCTCTGACTGTTGCGGCCATTTGGGGAGTGAACCAGCAGATGGAAGACCTCTCTCTCTCTGCCTCTCTCTTTAACTCTGTCTTTCAAATAAATAAAACAAATCTTTTCTTTTTCCTGTGTGAGAACCTGCTACGCGACAGGGCCCCTCCCCAGGGAAGCAGAGGATCCCTCAGCACCCGGTGTTGGCACAGCAGAAAGACAATCTGTCACTTCCCCCCACACCGAGAAACACAGCGAACAGTGACATCTCGGACACACAACTTTAAATTCTGTGTGGCAAAAGACATCATCAGTAAAGCAACAAAAACCACACACACGCAGCTCAGCCTGAGAGGACATATTTGCAACCCACACAACCTATAACCAGTCACATAAATAATTCCTGAAAATCAATAAGAAAAAGGCCAGCAACCCAGCAGACAAATGAGCTCGTGAGAGCAGACAAGGAGCGCGCAGCAGAACCGCTCGCAATAAATACAGCAGAGGCGCTCCGGCACTGCCCGCGAGAAACACGGTACAGCAGCCGGCGCCGCGTTCCCCGTTAGCGTGTAAAAAATTAATACGTCTGATCCCACCAAGTGTGGCAATGAATTTGTGGAAATGGGAGCGCCTGGCCCTGCTGGCGGAGGATAAATTGGCGGAACCACTTGGGAGCTGTTAACAGGAACGCCGCCAGGAGCCCAGGGGCGCATTCCTCCGGAGCATGCGCACCTTGCGCCGCTCATCCGGCGCCAGCGGACAGGGGACAGCAGCTCTGGTCTCCGCACATGAAGGAATTCAGGCCGGGTGGGCACCGCTCCGGGCAGAACCTGAGAGCCAGGGCCCGGCCGCTCGGACCGGGGACAGCAGGGTTCTGCGGGTTAAGGTGAGGACGTGGCCAGCAGGCCAGGCTCGGGGAGCGCTGAGTGCCCAGTGGGTGCCCGGACTGCGGCTCCCAGGGAGCGGGCCCAGTTCTCCCCAGGTCTCCCGGCCCGTCTCCTTCCCCTCCTCACTCTTCTCCAGGACAAAGGCTTGCGAGTGAGAATCGGGTGGAGCTCCTCCCAAGGCTTCGCTCCGCCGTGCCTGGGCCTGGGCAGCCCACCCGTCCTGGGTCAGGCCCGGTGTCACCGGGAGGACTACCCCAGGGCACCGTCCTGGGTCAGGCCTGGTGTCACCGGGAGGACTCCCCCAGGGCGCCGTCCTGGGTCAGGCCCGGTGTTCCCGGGAGGACTCCCCCAGGGCGCCGTCCTGGGTCAGGCCCGGTGTTCCCCGGGAGGACTCCCCAGGGTGCCGTCCTGGGTCAGGCCCGGTGTTCCCGGGAGGACTCCCCCAGGGCGCCGTCCTGGGTCAGGCCCGGTGTTCCCCGGGAGGACTCCCCAGGGTGCCGTCCTGGGTCAGGCCCGGTGTTCCCGGGAGGACTCCCCCAGGGCGCCATCCTGGGTCAGGCCCGGTGTCACCGTCACCGGGAGGACTCCCCAGGGCGCCGTCCCGCGGAGGGCCGAGCCCCTGTGGAGCTGCCGGCTGCTCCAGTGCTCAGAGCCCCCTTCGCCGCCCTCTCACCGGCCGATCTCCACGTCCTGTCCAGGCGCAGCCCCGCCCGCCGGGCGCACCTGCTCGCGGCCGTGGGGAAGGAGCCAGACACCTGCCTTCCGGCTCCCGGTCAGGGCGCCGGGCTTCGCGCAGAGCGGGACACGCACGTTGCAAGACGTTTTCCACCGTCCTGCCATTCGCGAGAATTCCGACCCCGCATTGCGGAGGGCGCGCGGGCCTGCGGGGACATCGCGGGCTTGACAGGCGGCACCGCTTCCGGGGGAGCCTCACGCCCTGGGCCGCAGCCCGCGCCTGCCCGGTCAGCACCGAGTGCGCGCCGGCCGCGGGCGGTCTTGGTGTCCCGGCCCCGCGGGCGCCCCGCTCTGCCGCCCGGATCCGCCCGCGGCCCACCCACGGCCCCTCATGTCCGCGCCGGCCCGGCCCGGGCTCTGCAGCGGCGTGCGGGCCCTCACGCGCCGCGGGCCCCTCCCGCATCGTGGGCCCCCGCGCGTCCCAGAGCGGCGAGGCCTCGGGACGCCGGTGACGGGGAAGCCCCTCTCGCCGGCGTCGAGCGCCGTCGCCCCCTTTCCCGCCGTCCCGGCGTCTGCGGGAGCGGCGCGGGGCGGGACGCGGTCCTCGGATTTGCTGGGACGGGAACGCGGTCGGGGGCCGCGCGCTGGCGGTCTCCGCCTCTCCCGCCCTCGGCGCGTTCACGCCCCATCCCGGGTGCGCGCGCGGGGGTCCCGGCCCCACCTCCACCCCAGCGCCCTGGGGGGCCGCGGGCGAGGGGCCGAGCACGTGGGCCCAGACCCGGCCCAGTCCCCGCCGGGGGAACCGGGCCGGGAGAGACCTGCGCCTCCCGGTGAGCGAAACGCGTCGCTCACATCCACGGCCGGGTCGAGGGCCGCGACTTTCTGACGGGGAAGCAGGTGTCACCGCGACGCCTGGGACAGCCTCGTCGGAGCCAGTGTGGGGCCCCCTCAGCCCCGCCCCACCAGGCACCTGCTGCAGCCATTTTAGTAACAGGAAAACGCAGCATTAAGAGGAAGGAAAGGGGCCAGCGCTGCGGGCGCAGCGGGTTAACGCCCTGGCCTGAGAAGCCGGCATCCCACGTGGGCGCCGGGTCGAGTCCTGGCTGCTCCTCTTCCCATCCGGCTCTCTGCTGTGGCTGGGAGGGCAGTGGAGGATGTCCTTGGGCCCTGCACCCCCGTGGGAGACCTGGAGGAGGCTCCTGGCTCCGGATCAGCACAGCTCCAGCCTTTGTGGCCATGTGGGGAGTGAACCAGCGGATGGAAGACCTCTCTCTCTCTCTCTCTCTCTCTCTCTCTCTGTCTGTCTCCTTCTCTCTCTGTGTAACTCGACTTTCAAATAAATAAAAAGAAGGAAGGAAAGGCGAGGCGGCTGAGCTCTCCCAGGTGCAGCGCACCCCCCTGCTGCCCCCCAGGAGGAGGCGCCGGCACAGCTGCCCGGCGGAGGGCTCCGAGGGCACACTGGCCGCTCTCGGGTCCCTCCTGTGGCTGCAGCTGAGCTGGGAAGGCAAAGCCCCCTTCCTGCACCTTGGGCAGGGCCTTCAGCAGCCACCGGCGGGCCGTCACACCCTGGGCCCCGGAGCACCGTCGGAAGTGCCGTGCAGCTGCCCACGGCCCCTGCGTGTCCAGGAGGAGCCTCCACGCAGACACTTGGCGCCCCTCTACGACAGTGCAGGCCGTACACACACCGCCCTGCTGGAAACAGCCCTGGTGTCTGCGAAGCGCACCAGAGCCCTGCCAGGAGCCCCAATTCGGGAAACACATCCTTAAAATTCAGCTCCTGTAGCCGCCCGCCCCCAGCCCCGCAGCGAAGTCTGTGTTAGTCCAGGGTATACATAACACATGGATGGATCCCCGCGACACGTGTGCGTTCCAGCCCGCCGACTGCGAAGGGGAGAACCTGGAGGGCCGGGCCGGCGCCTCCCCCGGCTTCCCTGCTCTGTCCCGGGACGTGCACGCCTGTCTTCTCTTCTGTCTGTGGACTCCACACCGATCTGGTCCAGATGCACTCTCCAGGGCACACCCAGGCACACATCTTCATCTGCTAACTGCACACCCCTTCCCTTCCCTTCTACAGGCAAGGACGGGGGAGGGGTGGGGGGAGGGGGACGTGCACGTGAGCGAGAGCGGGCTGATCACTGCGCGCACACCGGTGTCAGTGCACGGGAGCCACTGGTGCCACACTCAGGCCTCTGCCGGTTGGGAAGGAAAGCAGGTGCCCATCTCGGAGCCTGGCGGCGTTCAGGACGTGCGACGTGAGCTCCTCGGAGCGAGGCGTGCAGTGGCAGCTGCTCCTCAGGCTGCTCCGTGGCAGACTGTGAGTTAAAAACAAGCAGGAATGACCACTGTCCTCCGCGCGCGCTCAGAGGGGTCTGCCAGGCTTCGGGGCACCAGGGCTGTGAATTTGGGTTCAAAGTGGTCACTCGGGGCTGGTGCTGTGTTGTAGCAGGTAAAGCCGCCGTCTACAGTGCCGGCATCCGTATGGGCGCCGGTTCCAGTCCTGGCTGTTCCACTTCCAGGAAGTGGAAGAGCTCCCTCCTCTCTCCCTCCGCCTCTGCCTTTCAAACGAATAAATAAATCTAAGAAAACCAAAGTGATCGCTCAGTATGGACACTGTGGATGTCGGACAAGGGTTTTCCAGCACCAGTGTCCAGTCCATGTTCCACAAGGAAGCTGCCAGTGCTGTGTTGACATTAGCTCACGCCAAGCTGTGGTGACTGTTAACCGCGGCTAGTCTATAGTGAGAGTTAACCAGCTTCAAGCTGTATTGATAGGTAACTTGATCCATGCTGTTTTTTTAAAAAGATTTTATTTATTTATTTGAAATATTTGCAGAGAGAGAGAAGGAGAGGCAGAGAGAGGTCTTCCATCCACTGTTTCACTCCCCAATTGGCCGCAACTCCTGGAGCTGTGCTGATCTGAAGCCAGGAGCCAGGAGCTTTTTCTGGGTCTCCCCTGTGGGTGCAGGGGTCCAAGGAGTTTGGGGCATCTTCTACTGCTTTCCCAGGCCATAGCAGAGAGCCAGACCAGAAGAGGAGTAGCCGGGACTAGAACCGGAGCCCATATGGGATGCCAGCACTGCAGGTGGCGGCTTTACCTGTTATGCCAGAGCGCCAGGCTCCATGCTGTTTTGATAGTTATTTATGCCATGGGGTACTTTTTTTTTTTGACAGGCAGAGTTGGACAGTGAGAGAGAGAGAGACAGAAAGAAAGGTCTTCTTTCCGTTGGTTCACTCCCCAAATGGCACTATGGCTGGCGCACTGTGCTGATCCAAAGCCAGGAGCCAGGCACTTCCTCCTGGTCTCCCATGTGGGTGCAGGGCCCAAGCACTTGGGCCATCCTCCACTGTGGGGAGCAGCCCGGACTGGACTGAGTTACTGGAATTAAGACTTATTCTGTGCATCTGCTCTCCCACAATATGGCGCTGGGAGAGAAGTAAACAGCTTCCGCACAGCTGCCTCCAGTTCAGCTAATAAACTGTAGGACTTGCTCCTGATTGGAGGAGAGCAGCGTACTCGGCGTGTGGGCAGCCGAGTTGGGATTGGCGGAGGAGGACTATAAAGGAGGAGAGAGACGGCATGCACCAGGGAACATCTAAGGGGAACATCTTAGGGGAACACCCGTGCAGCCCCCGAGAGAGCCGGCCGGCAGTGTGCCGCTCCCCTGCGGAAGTGGGGAATGTGGCCAGGGGGAACTGCCCTTCCACGGAGGTGGAAGGGATAGTAGCCAACCCGGGAAGAACCAGCAGCAAACCCGGGGAGGGCCGAGCAGACGAAAGAACAGCGCAGGGTCCTGTGTCGTTCCTCCACGAAGAGGGGGAGCGACACTCCACTGCCTTCCCAGGCCACAGCAGAGAGCTGGACTGGAAGAGGGGCAACCGGGACAGAATCCGGCGCCCCCACCGGGATTGGAACCTGGGGTGCTGGCGCTGTAGTTGGAGGATTAGCCAAGTGAGCCACGGTGCCGGCCACCATGGGGTACTTTTAGAAGGTTTATTTGTTTATTTATCTATCTATTTATTTATGTGAATGGTAGAGTGACAGGGAGAGAAGAGACAGAGAGAGAGAAGGGAGGTCCTCCATCTGCTGGTTCACTCCCCTGATGGCTGCAACGGCCCCGACACCTGTGGCCAGGAACTTTATCCCGGATCTCCGACCTGGGTAACAGGGAGCAAGCACATGGCCCACCCCCCACTGCTTCCCCCGGCTCACTTGCAGGGAGCTGGGTTGGAATCGGAGTAGCTGGGAGCTGGACTGGCTTCCGATATGGGACGCCGCACACGTAGCGGCTCAACCCGTGTCACAACACTGTCCCCTGCCGTGCTGCTCTGACATGGCCGGTGTCATGCTGAATCGTCGGTTGACTGACACACTGACCCCACTGGACTGAGCGGGATTTCTCTCTCGTGGGAAGCTGCCGCTCTACGTGCATGGGCATCAGCCGGAGCCGAGTGCCCATTCCTCACCACGAAGGTAATTAGAATGCGCGGTCATCTCCATCTGTGTGTTACGACTTTAATATCAGTAAACGCCCCTTAAATATTAGATGTACTGAGGAAATATTAGTGAAATTATCAGACTAATATGATCAGTTTCCTTTAGGACAAAGTGTGACAAATGGGTTTTAATAAACTGGGGAAAATTATATGCATCATATTCAAGGCTCTTGTCAATTTTATTTAGAGTAAAACGCCGTTGCGATAATTAGTTGGTTTTTACTGTGTTCATTAAAAGCTTTTCTAACGACTGCTTGGAGGAATAAGTAAAATTAATTTCTTTCTTGAACATCAACAGAATTTGTCAAACAACGAAAAGCAAACTCCAGGAATGTGTGAGGTGAGTAGGGTTGGCTGTGGGGACAGAGTTCTCACACTGTCACTGGGGTGACACGGGGCGGGGGCGGCTGTGGGGACAGAGGTCTCACACTGTCACTGGGGTGACACGGGGCGGGGGCGGCTGTGGGGACAGAGGTCTCACACTGTCACTGGGGTGACACGGGGCGGGGGCGGCTGTGGGGACAGAGGTCTCACACTGTCACTGGGGTGACACGGGGCGGGGGCGGCTGTGGGGACAGAGGTCTCACACTGTCACTGGGCGTGGGACAGGCTTGTGGGCGGGCTCAAGAGGACGCTCCACACGTGGACCATGTCCGGCCTGGTCTGGAGGAGCCAGGCGGGTGTGGGAGGCACAGGCTGGTGCAGGTCACGTGGCAGGCAGCACCCCCACCCTAATGAGTGCCATCTTTAACTTAAAAGCACTGCTGGGGCAGGTGTTTGGTGCAGAAGTGGGCACCGCGTAGGTCCCTGCAGCCCGTACTCGAGCGCCGGGCTCAAGCCTCGACTCTGCTCCCGAGTCCAGCTTCCTGCAGCAGCAGGTGACAGCTCAGATACTGGGTTCCCGACACCACGCGGGAGACCGGGATGGGGCTCCTGGCTGCAGCCCGGCCCAGTCCTGGCCACTGTGGCCATCTGGGGAGTGAACCAGCAGAGCTCCCTCTCCCTCTCTCTCTCTCCCTCTCTCTCTCCCTCTCAGATTAAAAATAAACCTTTCCTGGCCGGCACTGCGGCTCACTAGGCTAATCCTCCGCCTAGCGGCGCCGGCACGCCGGGTTCTAGTCCCGGTTGGGGCGCCGGATTCTGTCCCGGTTGCCCCTCTTCCAGGCCAGCTCTCTGCTGTGGCCAGGGAGTGCAGTGGAGGATGGCCCAAGTGCTTGTGCCCTGCACCCCATGGGAGACCAGGAGAAGCACCTGGCTCCTGCCTTCGGATCAGCGCGGTGCACCAGCTGCAGCGCGCTGGCTGCAGTGGCCATTGGAGGGTGAACCAACGGCAAAGGAAGACCTTTCTCTCTGTCTCTCTCTCTCACTGTCCACTCTGCCTGTAAATAAATAAATAAATAGATAAACCTTTCCTTCCAGCCACCAGCCCTTGTCCTTGGGCACATTCCAACCCCCCAGTGCATGCCTGAAGCCACCAACACTGCTGAGCTCCGTGGGTACCGCGCCACACGGTAGCTGTGCAGTCAGACATAAACCAGACACAGTACCAGGTAAACAGCGCGCAGTGATGAGACAGGAGCCACCACTCACACGGCGCGAGCGATGGGACTGTCCCTCTCCCACCTCCCCTCTCCTTCCTCTCCCTCTGCCCCCCCCCCCCGTTATCTTCTCGTCCTGAACCCACCCTCCTCCGGGTGACGACGAGACAGGACAGTGACGCGACAGCGCGACGAGCTGAGCCGCCCTCTCGGTGAGAACCACGGGGTCACTTGTCGCCGCGGTGGCCGATGGCCGATGCTCGCCGGAAGGCAGTGCCTCCCGCTCTGGGCGTGCCCACTGCTGCTGTGCTCCGGGGCTGTCACCAAGTGCACCGAGTGTCACTTGAACACAGTGCCCTGCCTCCGCGCATGCGGCTCTCAAGTGGCTAACGGACGTGTCCCTGACACACGCAGCACGGAGTTCAGGCCCAGCGAGGGTGGAGTGATGGCCAAGACTGCATCACGCTGCTCACAGCTGGGCAAAAGGGACTCACAGATTGCCGATCCTGGAATTTTCCACGAAATATTTTTGGGCCACAGCTGGCCCTGGGTCACTAAACTCGGCAAGCAACACCAAGGCTAAAGAAGGACCCCCCTCCTGAGCCTGGGACACAAGCTAAGACCCACCCTACCCGTGGCTCTGGGACCCAGCTAGGTGGGGGTGGGGCGGGTCCCCCGGCGCGGCGCTGGTGGGGACACCAGGGCTGCAGGAACTCGGTGCTTCTGCCTCAACCTCGCCAGCCTCGTGCCTGCCTAGGGCCAGCCTGGGGGCTGCTCCAATGGCCGGGGGCTCGGTGCTCCGGAGGCGGGAGCTCTGTTCAGGTCGGGGGTGTCGGCTGGAGCGCCGCGGGGAGCCAGGCGATTTCTCCAGAACCGAGCCCCCGCCGCTGCTCATTCACCGGTTGGAGCTGCACCTCACGGACACAGTCGATTAAGCGGGGGCCGTCAGTCTGCCTGGCCAGCTCGGGCCGGGAGAAGTCCCCACGCCGAGCAGTCCATCAGGGAACCCTAATTGGAAAGCAGTAATAAAAAGTAATTGAGTTTAATACATAATTTAGATCATTACCCGCTAAGTTAATGCCTCCCGCTTAGGTGTGGGGAGAAAATTATTTATCTCGTAGATGGGGAGGATCTCATTTGTTTTTATAATGGAATGCTCGCCGGTTGACTTTAATAAGAGCCGTTTGTGCAATCGGATCTCGAATCGGGGCGAGTCTGCGGCTCGTATGTTCATTTGTGACGCGATCTCCGGAGTCCCCGTGAGCGGCTGGGTTTACTCTCCCGCGAGGTTCCCCACGTGCTGCAGGTTGAAGTCTTGATGGGAGGCAATTTGGCTCCTGACTTTTTTTTGTCTGAGAGGGGACGTTAAAGAGACACCGACTCCCGGCTTCCCGCTGCCGACGGTGCTGCCGACGGTGCCGTGTTAGTACCCGAGAGCGGCTCAGCCACTCGCTGACTCGCAGTCCTGCCAAGCCAGCTGCTCTTACTAACCCGGCTCCCGGGAAGGCGCGCCGAGGCTCACACCAGGGCGCTGGGGCCAGGCGGGCCCGCAAGGGGGCAGGGGCGAGGCTCACAGCCAGGGCGCTGGGGCCAGGCGGGCCTGCAAGGGGGCAGGGGCGAGGCTCACAGCCAGGGCGCTGGGGCCAGGCGGGCCTGCAAGGGGGCAGGGGCGAGGCTCACAGCCAGGGCGCTGGGGCCAGGCGGGCCCGCAAGGGGGCAGGGGCGAGGCTCACAGCCAGGGCGCTGGGGCCAGGCGGGCCTGCAAGGGGCAGGGGCGAGGCTCACAGCCAGGGCGCTGGGGCCAGGCGGGCCTGCAAGGGGCAGGGGCGGTGCGGAGCCTGGCTGCCTGGTCCCCAGTCGGCGCTCACCTGCCAGTGACTCAGGTGAAGAGGGGGTAAGGCCGCCGGTACCTCCGGGGTGCAGTGAGGACCAGGAGGCGACCCTGCCGAAAGCAAGAAGCACACAAGTGCTGGGTTCCGGTGGGCGTCACTCCCGCCTAGGGCGGGGTTGCTGTCGGGCCCTTCCGTGGACACAGTCCTGTCCCACTCCACACTGCCCAGCAATGGGGCACACGGTCGGACCCCGAAGCAAAGGCCCAACCTCACACCTGGGCTCACAGGTGCGGGGCCCCGAGGACGTCCCCATCACTTGTCCTCACCCACACAGCAGGCTGGTGCCGGTGCCGGTGCCCGGTGCCCTCCCGGCGGGCGCAGTGGGGAGGGGGAGGGGAGCGTCCCCAGCCAGGGAGCCCCAGAGACACAGGATGAGCCTGCCAGAGGCCGGAGCAGCCCGAGGGCTGAGGCGGGCACGTGCCCCTGCCGCCCACCCCCAGAGCTGCCCTGAGGCTGCAGAACCCAGCCCTCACCCCTGCCGCCCACCCCCAGAGCTGCCCTGAGGCTGCAGAACTCAGCCCTCTCCGGGCCTGCACCCTGGCCCTGCAGACCCCACTGCCTCCCTGGGGCTCAGGGAGCTGAGCCGAGCTCACCCACCTGCTGGTGGCTTTGGAGCGGTCAGGGGTGTCCACGGCCCCACAGGGTGGCCACGATGCGGCCATGGAGTGCTGAAGGCCCTGCCTAGGCCCCGGGGGGCCCGGGGGTCCTGCAGAGGTGTCCAGCCATTCTCACCTTGCCTCTGCCGCCTGCCCGCCCGAGCCCCCCAGCAGTTCAGACACATGGAGGGCAGGGGCAGCCTCAGGGCAGGGAGGGAGGGAGCTGCCTGCTGGCCGCTGAGCGAGCCCCGGGAGCCCCGGGCGCTGAGGAGGCTAGCGGCTGCCCGTGGCCTCTCCTTCACTGCCACGTGGGCCTGTGGCTTGTTCACAGATCCAGCGTGGAAGCCCGAGCGGCACACACTGGCCTCCGGGCCGCCCGCCAGCGGATTGGGGGAGATTTATGGAGACTGCCCCACCTGGGCCCTGCTCCGCGGCCGCGCTCACGCCGCGCCACTTCGCTCGCGGGCGGAGGCCCGTATTTCACGATGACAATGTAATCACAGAGCCGCATTAAAAAGTCATTATTGTTTAGAATCCGGCTTGGTTTGAAAAACACTTACTATAAAATTCAACAGCCTTTGTAAATTACCGGAGCTTTGCTGGGCGACGCCAGGTGCCCTGATTTAGACGGCGCGCTCACCGCTCACCGCGCCTCGACTCCGCGGGGTTCCGTCGGCGGCCTTCACGGAGGGATGAGTGCGCGCCCAGAGGGACGTGAACAGCGGGCCTCGGGTCTCCTGCGGGGGTCAGAGCACCGCCGCGGGGCTGCCCGGCCCCCGGGGGGCCTGGGCTCTGCGTCCTGGGAGAGCTGGTCATTCACGCGTGCATGGGCAGGCGGACTCCCAGTGCTGTCCCGAGAGGCTGAGTGAGGGCCGCCGGGGCTTCACACCAGGGGTGCGTGGGGGGAGTGTGTGGGGCACGTGTGGGAGGCGTGTAGGGCACGTGTGAGACTAGTGTGGGACCCGTGTGGGACTTGTGTAGGGTGTGTGTGGGACTGTGTGGGGTGCGTGTGGGGCGTGTGTGGGGCGTGTGTGGGGCGTGTGTGGGGTGTGTGTGGGACTGTGTGGGGTGCGTGTGGGGCGTGTGTGGGACTGCTGTGGGGCCCGTGTGTGAGGTGTGTGGGACTAGTGTGGGAGGCGTGTGGGACTAGTGTGGGGCGTGTGTGGGACTGCTGTGGGGCCCGTGTGGGAGGCATGTGGGACATGTGTGGGGTGCGTGTGGGGCCCGTGTGGGAGGCATGTGGGACTAGTGTGGGGTGCGTGTGGGAGGCGTGTGTGGGGCCCGTGTGGGAGGCGTGTGGGGCGTGTGTGGGGTGCATGTGGGACTAGTGTGGGGCATGTGTGGGGTGCGTGTGGGGCATGTGTGGGGTGAGTGTGGGGCGTGTGTGGGATGTGTGTGGGGCATATGTGGGAGGCGCGTGGGACGTGTGTGGGACTGCTGTGGGGTGCGTGTGGGGGGTGTGGGACATGTGTGGGGTGTGTGTGGGGCCCATGTGGGGCGTGTGTGGGGTGCGTGTGGGACTAGTGTGGGGTGTGTGTGGGGTGCGTGTGGGGCCCGTATGGGAGGCGTGTAGGACATGTGTGGGATGTGTGTGGGGTGCATGTGGGGCGTGTGTGGGATGTGTGTGGGGCCCGTGTGGGGCCCGTGTGGGAGGCGTGTGGGGCGTGTGTGGGACTAGTGTGGGGTGCGTGTGGGGTGTGTGTGGGGTGTGTGTGGGGGGCGTGTGTGGGAGGCTGTGGGGCGTGTGTGGGACTCCTGTGGGGCCCATGTGGGAGGCGTGTGGGACGTGTGTGGGACATGTGTGGGGCGTGTGTGGGAGGTGTGTGGGGCGTGTGTGGGACTCCTGTGGGGCCCATGTGGGACATGTGTGGGGCGTGTGTGGGACATGTGTGGGGCGTGTGTGGGAGGTGTGTGGGGCGTGTGTGGGAGGCGTGTGGGACATGTGTGGGGTGTGTGTGGGGCGTGTGTGGGAGGCGTGTGGGGCGTGTGTGGGGCGTGTGTGGGAGGCATGTGGGGCGTGTGTGGGGCGTGTGTGGGAGGCGTGTGGGACGTGTGTGGGAGGCGTGTGGGGCGCATTTGGAACTGCTGATCGCTGAGAACCCGTCTCGGGCAGCGCCCAGAGCTGGCTCGGCACACGTCCTGCGTTGCGTCCACGCCGGGCGACTGCTCCTAGCACCCCACGTGGGTGAGGCCTCTGGGGTCCTGACGCCCCGCCCAGGGCTGCCCTCTGCAGCAGGGGTCACCACGGGGACAGCGATCCTGGGGCTGGGGCGAGAGTTTCTGGAGCCCCCCTACACACCTGTCCCTTCTGGGAAGTCCAGAGGCCCAGCCGGGTGTGGAGACTGCCCAGGGCCACGCAGGGGCAGCGTTTCTCGTGATTCGTCCACACCCCCTGGGCCCAGGACACAGCGGGCCCTGGACACCTGGGGGACCGCTCAGGCCTGGCCACCAGTCTCAGTGGAGTCACTCGGACAAGGCACGGGGCTGGGTGGGGCTGGACACCCTGCCAGTCATCGGCCAGGCCTTCCAGCTTCCGCCAGGCAGCTCTGGGGAGACCTGCTCCCCACGCGTGCGACGGTGCCCCCCGCGCCCCGAGCTCTACGAGCACAGATGGAGCAGAGCAGCACTGACCTTGGAGCTGAACTGGACCGAGACGGCGTCGAGGCAGCTGGACAGGGCGGGCTGGACAGGGCGTGGGCTGGACAGGGTGAGCTGGACAGGGCGTGGGCTGGACAGGGTGGGCTGGACAGGGCGTGGGCTGGACCGAGATGGCGTCGAGTCAGCTGGACAGGGCGTGGGCTGGGGTGGATTGAGCCTTAAGACCCTGCCCTGGACACGTCCAGTCCGTCAGCCAGTGGGGGAGCCGGGGGACTCGGGGTGTGGGGGACCCCATCCCGGCAGGTGTGTGGCAGCTTCCTGGCCGACAGCCGTCCAGACTCGGCCTCCCCAGCCCCTCTCCCCGGCTCTTCCCGCCTCCCCGGCAGGAGCGGCTCTGCTGTCCGGCCCCGTCCCGGCCTGTGGCCGCTCTGCTCTTCTTCCCTTCCAGTTTCTGGTTTTCTGGGGGGGGGGGGTGTGCAAAGACAGATTCCTCTGCCCTCCCCACACCTTTAACCCTTCCCCGCCCACCTCAGCTCGTGGCCCCTCGGGGGTCCGCCACTCCAGGCCTGGGCCCCAGCCGCACCTCCACACCCCGGGAGCCTCAGCCCTGGCAGCTGCTCCCCTGCCCTGGCCACGTGGCCCCCACTGCGCTTCCCGTGTGCTCCGAGCCCCCCCCACAGCGCCGCCTCGCCGCCTCCTCTGCCAGCGCTGAGCATGGCCCCGCAGTCAGCCAGGTCCGGAAGAGCCGAAGCCTCCTCCTGAGAAAACAAGCCTGGCCCAGGGGGCCCCGTGGGACCCGGGCCCTTTCCCCACAGCCCTTAGCTGCCGGCCCGGAACCTCCTCTGCTGGACTCCGTGTCTTGCCGGCTCTGCCACCTGTCCCCGCCCGGTGCCCGGGCCTGACTCGCGCGCAGGTGCTCCGCTTGCGTCCCTGAGAGGGTCTCTTCCCGGCGGGCACGGCTGCCTGAGCTCTGCGGGCCCCGGCCCCGTCCCCTTCTCCCGCCCGGGCACCTTGGGTCTCCTGGGCGTCTCCTGGGTGGTTGGTGGTGTAGGGGTGCGTCCTTACTGCCCGGCCGGGTGGGCTGGGTGAGCGTTCCTGGGCCGTCAGCGTGCGTGTCAGTGCTTCAGACACGGCCGCTCGCTGCGCGCACGTTAGCGACACCTGTTTCCTTCTCGCGCGATGCTGTCTGTCCAGGACTGACCCTTGCCGACGCCTCTGTCTTATTGACTCGTGTGTGCTCTTTATGTATGCTGGTGGCAACTGCTCACCGGCCACGGCACAGCCCTCTGCCGTGTCACCTGGGGGCCTTCCCTGTGCTTTATTTTTTTGTCAGTGTTACAGAGAGAGAGAGAGCAAGCGAGAGCGAGCAAGCGAGCAAGTGAGAGAATCGTCTGTCCACTGGTTCACTCCCCAAATGGTCACAGTGGCTGCAGCTGGGCCAGGCTGAAGCCAGGAGCCAGGAGCTTCATCCAGGTCTCCCACGTGGGTGCGGGGGCCCAAGCACTTGGGCCATCTTCCGCTGCTTTCCCAGGCCATTAGCAGGGACCTGGATGGGAAGTGGAGCAGCTGGGACGTGAACCAGCACGCATACGGGACACTGGCATCTCAGTGGCGGATTCACCCGCTACACCCCAATGTGGCCCCGGAGCCTGCTCTGTTCTCTCCGGGCTGTGCGCCGGAAGTCACGCCTCCAGCCTGCAGGCACAGTGGGCTCGGAGGTGAGGGAGGGCCTGGCTCCAACCACACTCGGCGAAACCAGGTTTTGCTCCAAAGAGTGGCACCTGCGTCGCTTCCCGCGGGCGTGGTCTGCGTAGGGACAGGCGCCTGTGTCTGCGTTGCCTGCTCGGGGGAGTGGGTTTGCCGCGACCTCCCGGGGTTTTCCAGTTCCTTTTCTCACATTTGTCTCCTGGACAAACGTGTGGACGGCAGGCGTGCAGCAAGTGTCGCCCCCTCTGTGGCCACCCCTGATTTTGGGTCCGAAGTCTCTGTTTACAGAAGCGATTAACCAGGATGCAACCAAGCGCATGCGGCTCTGGTGGCCGGCTCGCGTCGGCGACGCCTCTGGCGCCGAGCTGGGGAGCCATCTTCACTCGGTGTCGCGAAGCCGGCGCCCTGCTGTTCTAAGCGCTGTGAGGTCTGGTGCTTCCAGCCCGTGAACCTCGCCCGAGCGCGGTCCTGGCTGAGGACATGGCTGTCCGCTGCCCGCCGCCATGAGGCTCTCTCCTCCCGGCCTCTGCGGCCTCGCGCCGCCCTCGCTCCAGCTGTGACTCACTTTCCCACTGCTTTGCAGGGGACACGGCCGCTGCCACCGAGTTTTCCTGGGCCCGGTGCCCCTGCAGGACTCCCGGCTAGGACGCCCCGTGCCTCCACCACACGTTCATTTCCGAGACGTCCCGTGGTCGGTGCGGATGGGCACAGCAGTGCCGAGCCCTGACGGCTTCTCCCATCAACCGTCCTCAGTCCTGGTGGTGGCCTCGTCGTCACGACAACCCAGTCTCCTCCCCTCCAGCGCCCACCCCTCTCTTCCCGGTGACGCTGGCCAGCGCCAGCCTGTGTGAGCCACAGCCATGACAGCGCGGGCCTCCCTGGCTGCCGGCTGTGACGAGCCTGGGGCAGGACCCATCCGGGCAAAGCCGCCCTCCCAGGGTCCGGAAGCGTCCGGCACGGGCGTCTGCAGGCTCTGAGCCCAGCTCCCTGCGGGCCTGCTGAGTGGCTTCCCTGTGCTCAGGCTCCTGGAACCCACCCTCCCTGGCCCCTTCCCAGCCCTGGCGCCCCCCAGCCCGGGGGGTCACGCACCCTCACTCTGGCTGTGAGGTCCCCACCCCAACCCCTCCACACGGCTCAGTGGACACAGCCCTGGGGGAGACCCGGGCCATTGTCCACCCGTTTGTTCAGCTCCACTGAAACTGGTCGCTGACCCAGAGAACAGGTGGACTTATTTCTGTCCAGGGCACAAAATGGACACAAACCCTCTGCCGGAGCAGCCCAACAGCCCTGTCCCTGCCGCTCCCAAGCCTCTGGGGCCTTGTGGGGCTTCCAGCTGCCGCCCTCCCCAGCCCCGAGCCACGCCATCGCCGCGTCTCTGGGCTGCAGCGTCCACAGCTCGGCCTGCGCAGCCCACTACCCCTCCTTTTGTCCCCTCGCTTGCCTCAAAGGATGACGCAGGCTCCGGGTGCCGGGTGCACTGCAAGCCGGGTATGGGAATCACCCGGGCCCAGGGGGCCATCGGGGCCACGCCCAGGAAGCTGAGGAGGACGGCGGGAGGGTGGTGCCGCGAGGGCGGTTGGAGGAGGCGTCCAGCGAGGGACCGAGGCCTCCCGCCTGCTGGCCCCTGCCTGGGAGAGGGGAGCCATCGCGTCACTTGCTGAGGGAGTTGCGCAGTGGACATCAGCCGCTTTGCAGGGCGTCCCCGACTGAGAGGGTGGCCAGGGCGGGGGGGGCAGTGGAAGTGACTGCTCAGGGGTGGGGGAGCTCCACACCGGGCTGAACACGCGTGGGTCTGCCCAGAGCAGCCGGCTCACCTGCCGTGTGAATTGTGTCCCCGTTAATCCGGGACCAGGAAGCTCGGGGCTGACTGCACCGCATGCCCCTGCGAGGGATCCCCGTGCTGTTCCAGTTCTGGGGCGCCGGAGGAGGTGGAACCGTCCCCGTCCGCCGTGAGGCACTGGAGAGCCGAGGAGTAACCCCGAGCTGGCCTGCGGAGGACGTGCGCGGGACCGGACGCGCGGTCAGCAGACGGCCCCAGAGAGGGGCTCCGCAGCCCGCTGTGACCGAGGTCCACCTCGGGACACCCGTCAATCAAACGCGTCGGTCCGCCCACGCCATCAGTCGGGGCTGAGACTGCGCCCGGGGAGGCGGTGGGGCCGATCTGAAGCCCCGCGGCCCGTCGCGGGGGAGGGGCCTGGCCGTCGCGTCCGTCTCCTCGAGAGCCCGGAGGAGGCTTGGCCACAGCCTGGCCGAGTCCGCCTGCCCCATGGCCCCCCTCCTGGTGGTCCCCTGGAGCAAGGAGGGGCAACTACTCACTCCTCTCTGGATCCTTGCTCCCCCCTCCCCCCGGCCTGGCCACTCCCTAGAGAGTGGAGATTCAGTGTGGCCGTCTTCAGTGGGAGCCCTCTGGCAGAGCACGCCAGACCTGGGGCCTGGGCGCAGGGGCCTCCTCCCCTCCCCTTCCTCCTGTTCCTCCCCCTCCCTCCTCCCCTCTCCCCCTCCTCTCCCTCCTCCCCTCCCCTTCCTCCTGTTCCTCCCCCTCCCCCTCCTCTCCCTCCTCCCCTCCCCTTCCTCCTGTTCCTCCCCCTCCCCCTCCTCTCCCTCCTCCCCTCCCCTTCCTCCTGTTCCTCCCCCTCCCCCTCCTCTCCCTCCTCCCCTCCCCTTCCTCCTGTTCCTCCCCCTCCCCCTCCTCTCCCTCCTCCCCTCCCCTTCCTCCTGTTCCTCCCCCTCCCCTCTCCCCCTCCTCTCCCTCCTCCCCTCCCCTTCCTCCTGTTCCTCCCCCTCCCCCTCCTCTCCCTCCTCCCCTCCCCTTCCTCCTGTTCCTCCCCCTCCCCCTCCTCTCCCTCCTCCCTTCCCCTTCCTCCTGTTCCTCCCCCTCCCCCTCCCCTCTCCCCCTCCTCTCCCTTCTCCCTTTCCCTTCCTCCTGTTCCTCTCCTTCCCTCTCCTCCCCTACTCCTCCCCTCCCCTTCTCCTCCTCCTCTTCCTCCTCCTGGGGCCAGGTTGCACCGCACTTCACATAAGACGGCTGTAATGATCACCGGGTGCCGTAATTAGATATTAAAAATCTCTGTGCCTTCATAAAATAATACAGAATGAATAATAAAGTATCATAGTTATAAAGTCATCAAAATGTAATAAAATGGTGTTATTACAAAGGCTTAAATTTTAACGATGGTTTTTTAGTATGTCACTTATTATGTAATTAAAGTTAAAAAATAAGATAAAGCCATTAAAATAGAGGCTTGAGGCTGGGGGCGTGGGGTTTGGCGCCGGGACAGGCCGTCCAGCCTCCCAGCAGTGACAGCCAGGTCGGGGGTCCGGCAGGCAGGGCTGGGCTGCGCTGCTATGGCTTCCCACTGCCTGCACCCCGTTTCTTTGCCAGGGGCCCTGGGACCCCTGGCTGAAGCGCCTGAAAGGAGCACCCCCAGAGCTGGCCTCACCCAGGGACTGCTGAGAGCCGTGGCCGTGCTGGCCCAGCCTTGGGTGCACACCTCTGAGCCTCGCCCCCCACTTCTAGGAAGCCCCCTTCCCAGCAGAGCCCGCACCTGCTCCAAGGCCCCAGGGATGAGGGTGCTTCTTGGACACGGGGGGGACTGACTCTGGGTCCCCAGGCCACGCTGGACACTGGCCTCAGTGACCAGATCCTGTCTGGCGCTCAGGCTGACCACGCTGGACACTGGCCTCAGTGACCAGATCCTGCCTGGCGCTCAGGCTGACCGTGGTGGCCGTGCTGGGGGTGACTCCAGGGATGTTCCCTGCAACGTGCCTCCCTCGGGGCTCGCCACTCCGGGTGCCCCCAGCAGGACCCCGCCCTGCCCCTGCGCCCCGAGCACTAGTGGAGGCCGGGTGCCCTGGGCCTGCCTCCTGCTGCCCACAGAGCGGGTCCAGGCCCCTGCGCCCATCCTCGGCGCTCTGGGGCTGGAGGCCTCAGGCCAGGGACAAGGACCTGGAGTGGAGGCCCGTCCTGCAGGCAGGGCCCGGGGGCTGGAGGGGCCTGGCCGTGGCGTGAAGGCGCCGGGAAGAAGGGTGGTTGCCTCGCCATAGATCATCCTTAAAAGGAAGCCAGGGCCCCGGTCCCGTGGGCCCCTCACCTGGACGCCTGTCTGGCCCATGACTCACTGTCCCTGGGCCAGGCGAGGGCCGGGACCAAGGTTTTAAGACCTGCGTAAGGCAGTGAGGGCCTATCGGCGCCGGTGTTTCATCCGTGTGCATCGTCACGGCTTTCAGAATAGCAGATGTCAGCAGAAAAGCTGGGGGCGGGGAGGACAGGAGGAAAGGTGGGAGAACGCCGGCCAGTGTCCACCTCCAGGGCGGGTGGGGGTAAGGTGGGAGGACAGGAGGACAGGAGGAAAGGTGGGAGAACACCGGCCAGTGTCCACCTCCAGGGCGGGGGCCCTTGGGCCAGGCGCCCCCACCCGGGCTGACCAGGGCAGACAGAGCCTGGGGGACAGCCCTGGAGAGGGGTCTGGGGACGGGGGAGGTCAGGGCCTGCTGTCCACTGCAGAGGTCGCGCCAGAAGCCGAGGCTGAGGCTGGACGTGGGAGCTGGCTCACTCCGCAGCTCCCGGGAGTCAGCGGGGCCCTGAGAGACGGGATGGCGAGCACAGGCGGCACACACGAGGCCGAGCGGCCCTCAAACTCCGCCTTTCTGCGATGGACGGCCTGGGAGCCACAGCTGCCCGCTCTGGCTCAGGCCCCAGCGTGGACCCGGGGCCTCCAGGGACGACTGCAGGTCGGGAGTGGACTCTGTTGTGTCCAGGTTCCGATTCCCTCCCCGCCTGCCCTGCTCGGGTGTCTGTGGGCCCTGGAGCGCAGGGGTGGATTTAAATCCCGGCCTGTGCGTCTGTCCACTGGGGTCTGCCTCCATCCTCTGATTTTCTCCTGCCTGAGGCTGCGTCTCTGCTGGCCGGGGACCTGGTGCTGGCCACTGTGGGGTTGCTGCGCGCGTCTTCTTCTATTTTTTTAAAGATTTATTTATTTGAAAGACAGTCACAGAGAGCTAGAGGCAGAGAGAGAGGTCTTCGACCCACTGGTTCCCTCCCCAGATGGCCGTAATGGCCGGAGCTGCGCCGATCCAAAGCCAGATCTCAGGGGCTTCTTCCCGGTCTCCCACACAGGCGCAGGGACCCAAGCACTTGGGCGTCTTCTGCTGCTTTCCCAGGCCACAGCAGAGAGCCGGACTGGAAGTGGAGCTGCTGGGACTCGAACCAGCGCCCACTACACCACTGCAGTGGCAGCTGCAGGTCAGAGCAGACCCTGGAGCTGGGGCTGCAGTGCCTGCCCCGAGGGTTGGCGGGGGCTCCACGGAGAACAGGGTGCTCCACCGGACCCCCCTCTGTGGCTGGAAGCCGTGCTCCCGATCCAGGCAGTCCTCCACATCCCGGGTCACCCTTGGAGTCTCGGCCGCGCGTGGGACAGCTGCTTTCCCCAAAGACCCACGGGGACCCCTCTGCCGGATGCCCTGGGTCCCTCTGCTCTGCCGCTCTGGCCACCTCGGCCTCTCCAAGTGCTGGTGTCTCTCCCGGGCCCCGTGGGGAAGGACGCAGACTCGTCACCCTAAGGCAGAGGGGGACTGGCGAGCTGTCTCACTTCCCAAAGGGACCCCCAGTCCATGCGCAGGGAGCAGGGGGACGGCTCACAGCCAGGACGGAGCCCGAGGTGACCACAGCCCTGAGGTGACCGCTCAGCCCTGGCTGGAGGCTGTCGCCCTGGACCCCCCATCAGCTTGGTCCCGCTGCTGGCCGCCCGATCTGCTTCCTGCCCGGCTCCCTGGTGTTTGGGACAGGAGGAGCAGGAGGCTGCTGTCGGACCACCAGTGCTCGTCTCCGGGGAGTTTGGCTGATTTGCGTGCAGAGCCGGCCTGGCCCAGTCCCTCCAACACCCAAGAAAGGCGAGCTCAGGCAGATGCAGCAAGCCTTGGCCGAGAGGACAGACTCTCTGCTCAGCGCCCCCCCAAGGCCGGGAGCCAGGTGGCAGCTCTGGGCTCCGATTCCCCGACTCCCCACCCCGGGCTGACCATCGCCGGTGACCCTACATCAGCATCACGTGGGTCACGGCCCCTGGAGCTGGCCACGGCCCCCACTGCAGACGGGACTGGCAGCCGCCCTTGGACCAAGGATCTGGAGAAGAGGGGATGGCCCGGGGCGGGGGCGGGGGCAGGTGCCGTCCTGCGCGTCCAGGAGACCCCACCACGCGCAGCCTGGCTGAAGTGGCCTCTCCAAGTCCCTCTCCCCACCCAGAACCCTCAGCGTGGCCAGAGCATGGGGCCGCTGTGACGACTGCACGTCACAGGGTGGAGAGGCGGGAGCGTGCAAGTCCGGGGACTCAGGCCACACGGTCACAGGGCCACCAGGCCACCTGGAGGGCCACTGACCACCCCAGAGCCCTGGCCACACCCCTGGCGCGCTTTCTCCTCTGTCCCCAGCCGGCCACGGCCTCCGAGCAGTGGCCCCGGGGCTCTCGGCACCGGCACCACAGGGTCCCCCACCCCATCTGCACACCAGCAAGGTCAGAGGAGGGGACGGGCAGCGGCCATGGCCCCGCCTCCCTCTCTCCAGGGGGCCAGGGGAGGGGCAGCAGACATGGCCCCGCCTCCCTCTCTCCAGGGGGCCAGGGAGGGGCCGTGATGACACCCCCCCCCCCGCTCTGCAGGTAAAGCCCAGGGCCCCCAGCCCCACAGCCTAGCACAGCCCTGGTGGCCCTGACTGGCGGGCCCTGAGTGACCGGGGCAGCACCCAGCCCGGCCGGGGCGGGCAGGGGAGCTGGCGAGAACCGGCCCAGTCTGGAAAGGCCTCCCAGAAGGCCGCACCCAGAAGAACAAAGATTGACAGCTGCGCCCCCAGCCCGCTGCAGCCGTGGTGACCCCGAGCCCAGGACACCAGGAGGCCAGCTCTCTGCCGCCCTGCCTGCGGGGTCAGGGCCCCTCCTCGTGGGCACCGTTGGCCGAGCACAGAACAGGCCAGGAAACGTTTCTGAACAGACAGGACAGGGCCCACCCATGCCCAGCCCCTACCCACTCTGGGGACTGCCCCTCCCCCAGCACGCACTCAGCCCGCCTCCTGCAGCCTCCCCCCCGCCCCCGCCTCGGGACGGAGCCCAGAGTCTGTGTGGGCTCCATGGGCGCTGCCAGGTCTCCGATCCCGGCCCAGCCCAGACACCCTCCCCCAGCGCACGCCCCTCTGTTCCCAAGGCGACCCTTCTCCTCGAAGCCCCCAGCCCGGCGGCTGCTCTCACCCCGGCTCTGTCCCTACCCCAGGGCCTCCGTGGCTGTGTGGCCTCCCTGGGGGGCCCTGGGGCCCCGTCCCAACACGAGCAGGGTGGGGTCAGGTCGGCACCTCACAGCCAGCCGCCCCTCAGCCCGTGCACGCCATGGCAGTGCCGGGCCGGCTGCGCCACCTGGGAGGACCCAGAGTAGAGAGCACGGCCCGAGTTCAGCCTCCACTGCGAGTCCCACATCCCACATGGGCGAGGGTTCGAGTCCCCGCTGCCCCGATCTGATCCGGCTCCCTGCTCACACGCCTGGGAAGCAGCGGACGGCCCCGTGCTTGGGCCCCTGCACCCACGTGAGACCCTGACGGAGCTCCTGGCTCCTGGCTTCGGCCTGGCCCAGCCTCGGACGTTGCGGCCATTTGAAGAGTCCCCCCCACGCCCCCGCATTTCTAATTTCTAACAAATCTTTAAACACAGAGCTGCAGAGAGCCCCGCCTGCGCCCTTGGCCCAGCCTTTGGCTTCTCCCCACCGGCAGCCGAGCCCGCAGCCGGACCGCGCCCCTGGGGTTCCCGTGCCTCCCCCGCTGGCCTCCCAGGCCCAGGTTTAAGCTCCCGCCCGCCCCTCCCAGCCAGGCCAGCCCAGGCCGATTTTCTCCTGAACAAATGGAGAGCAATTGCTGGCGCAGGAGCCCCTCTGTTCCGGGCTGATCTCCACGTAATGGAATCAAACCATTCCCCTCCCTCCCGCTGCCGCCCCGCACCGTTGGACAAATCGCGGGAGCAGCTTCGCGGGGGCTCGAACACAGCCGACATCTTCACGGCCACTGCGACATGGCGGGCTGGGGGGTGGGGGGAGGCAGGACCCCCGGGTGCAGCCGCCCACCCTGGGGAGGCCCCTCGGGCGGGGCTCCCAGCCCTCCGCGGCCCGCCCCAGAGGAGCCACATTCCTCCACCGTGCGAGCCCGGCAGAGGCCCCTCGGGGACGGGAGGCACCGTCTGTCCTGGGGGCTCGCGGGGGCTCCTGGCTCCCAGCAGGCGCCTGGCATAGCTCAGCCTGCGCCAGCCAAGCCGAAGCGTGCGCCTGTGCCACTTTCTCGGCTGCGTGGTAGGGAGCTGGCAGGCCAGGGAGGCAGCTGGCGCTCGGGCCCACCCGGCGAGGCCGCCAGCCCTGCCTGGCACGTCCCTAGGGTGGGGGTGCCCACGCCGTGACGCCGTGCATGGTGGCTGTGGTACTCGCACAGCACCAGCCCAGGGAGGACTTCCCGGGGCACCGGCTGGGTAGAAGCCTCCTTACGTGGGGGCAGGGTTTTCAGCCATGAGCCCCTCCAAACAGCTCAGCGCTTTAAAGTGAGGGTCTCGCCTCAGCTGGGCTCCCTGGCCCCCAGCCCCGGGCCTGCCCCAGAGGCCGGGAGAGGGGGTGGTGAGGCTCGGTGGGCAGCACACTTGAGCCGGGTGTCATGGGAGTGGGCCACGGCGGGGGTGGGGTTGGTCTGGGGGGCGGTGCTGGCCACGTGAGTGGAATCCGTGGCCTGGAAGCCCAGGGCAGGCCTGGAGCCACAGGAGATCCCGGCCATCGTGGGAGCTGGAGCCGGGGGTCCTCCCCAGCAGTCACCAGGAGAAATGGGGGGTGGCTGTGTGGGCGGGGCTGTGAGTGGGCCTCTGACTGCCCGAGAGCTCCAAGTGCCCAGGGGCACGGGCGGCAGGACAGGGCGTCCGCAGGACAGGGACCTGGCCCCTGGCCCAGGTCACATGGAGAGGGCCATGCTCTGGTTCACTGGCTGGCTGGTTTCCAACCAGGGTGGGACTCCCGAGGGGCTCATGAAACCAACTACTCCACCACCTCCTGCCCAGTCCCGCGCTGCCCGTTTGGCCCCCGGGGGTTGGGGTGCAGCCGACCATCACGGCCCGGGGTTTCCCGGGGGCAAGTCTCCTGGATGTGTTTCACTGCCCGGGGAGGACCCTGGCCTTCCTCTGTGCGTGCCCAGTCCCCGCCCCGGCGCTGCCTGTCCCCGGTGGTCACCCCTTCTGGCCCCGTCCTCGCGCCCTGCCCACTCACGGCCAGCAAAGCTCTGGAGCTGACGCCAGTCTCTGGATTTCTCCCCAAAAACCTGCATCCCAGTGGGGGGTCCATGACGCCGACACCCCTCACGGCGCCTCTGGGGCTGGGGCAGCCGCCTGCACTGCCAGCCAGGCTCTGGGGCCGTCACAGACAGTATTATACGCCTGTGCTGGCACCTGCCTGGAGCAGAAGCTTCCTGGAGCCCCGTGGTCTCCGCCGCTGTGGCTCTGGTGTCTGGTCCCAGTTGACCTGGCCGGTCAGGACCACCCAAGTCTTGGCCTCATGCCTGCCCTCGGGCCTCCCAGACTCTGCGGGCCCTTCTCAAGGGACGGCTCGTCACCTCTGCTGTGTCCCCCGGCTGTGGCTGCGCAGGGCCCTCAGCTGGCTTCAGCAGTGCCCACTCAGCCCTTGCGGCCAGGGCAGAGGGAGTGGGGCTGCGCCAGGCCTTGAGCCAGAAGCCGAGGATACAGGACGCCCACAGGCCGCTGGCTGACTGTCCCTCTGCAGCCGCTGACCAGGCCTCATGCCAGGCCCTGGGCAGGCTCTGTGCTGAGGACAAACCAGCCTTGGCTCCAACCCTCAAAGACACGGTGACCACCGTGACCACCGTCCTGGGACCTGCGCTCCACGCAGCGCCCACCGCTTTATTCTGGCGGCACAGGCCCCAGCTGCCATGGGACCCTCCCCCAGCTGTCACAGGCCCAGGGCAGTGAGGGGCGGGTGTGGCCATGAGCAAGGCTGAGCCCAGCCCCTCCGTCCATCCCCCAGCAGGTGTGGGTGGGCCAGATGGGTCCGGTCACCCCGACGAGCACACGCGGCCCCCAGGTATCAGCTGCTGCCCTGTGGCTCCATCCGTGGCTCCCAAGTGGCAGTGCCGCCTGGAGATCGCAGTGACGGTACCATCCAGCAGCCACCCCGGGGGACACGGCCAGCCGCCGAGGCAGGCTGCTCACGGTGCGTGGACGCTGCGTGTCCTCTTCAGGGAAGAGCCAGCAGCCAGGACTGTCCCGCTTTCCAAGAGTCTGCTCCCCACCAGGCTGTCCACGTGGTCTCACCCAGGGCTGGTCCTGGCCGGGAGCGGTGGACACGGCAGGGGCCCCTCTGCCCGCAGCCCTGGCCCAGCTCCCACCTCTGCGGTAACGGCTTTCGGGGGTCTGTGGCTCCCAGGAGTCAGGTCCCCCCAGCATGCGCCCAGCGTTCCTATAAATAAGCCGTGAGAATCGCTGGGCTCAGGGCGCCGCCGACTGCCTGGCGGGAGTCATTATTCTCATTTAAACGAATCAGCTGGCTGGCCCGGCGTCCTGTCCATCACAGGGAGGCCCCGGTCCTCGGGTCGGGCAGGCCGCGGGTGCCAAGCCCATTGCAGGAGACCCAGCCCTGTCCCTTCCCCCGTGCTGGCGAGTCCTGTGCCACCTGCCACGCACCAAGAACTCACTGGAGACCCGGGCCAGGGCCAGCGCTGTCTCCAGCCCAGCCCACGTGTCTGCCGGGGTCCCCTCAGGTAAGGGCACGAGGACATAAAAGGCCCAAGACGCCCGGGGACACCGTGGGGACCTGGGGACGTGGGGACACTTCCCACGAGGGACACCTCACGTGCACTCGTCGCTTGGGGCTGGTCCCCCGCTCTTCAGTGAGAAAGGCCTTCGCCCCTGGAGAGCAAAGGTATGGTCACCCAGTGTCCCAGCCTAGGGAGGTCCCCCGGCCACCTGCTCGGTGCCCTGGGCTGTCCTCAGCGGCTCCCCAGCCAGACGCGTCCCCCTTCATGCCAGAGTCCCTCAGCGCTGCCAGAGCCGGGAGACCCAGGCTGGGCTCCGCCCTCCGCCGTCCTCCGTCCAGCCTCTTCTTCCCGCCTGGGACGTAGGCGATGGTAGCCGTGGAGCAGCCGACCTGAGACAATGAGGCCACGACGGACGATGGCTCCACGAAGGATGTCTGAGCACAGAGGGGACGCGCTGTGTCCCATGGGCACCCGGCTGACGGCCGCCTCCCCACCAGGCCGCCCTGTCCCTGCCCCCGCACAGCTGGGCACCAGAGCCGAGGCCCTGAGGCCTGGCCGGCCGCCTGCGTGAGTCTGCTTCTGAAGAACAGCGGGTTTCCCCGTGGGCCCCGCGCCCACGCCGCACCCAGCGCGCGTCAGAGACTGCGGGAAAACAGCTGCGTGGTCCCCTCGGCCACACGCACGACACCGCTCACATGCCAAAGCCCGCGGGGACCTGAGTGTCCACGCACGCCGGGACCCGACCCCCACCTCACCCCGTGCACGCCGAGGGACCCCTGGCCCCGACGGGAATCCCACAAGAGCAAGAACATTCCAGAAAGCCCGTGTCAGCCGCGACCTCCCCCTCCCGACAGGACAGGGGCGTTCTGCCAGCATTCGCGCCGGGACCCTCGTGTCGGCCTCTGCCTCTTCTCGGCTGACCACAGAGCCATGGACGCGGCCTCACGCCTGCTGGGCTCAGTGACGCCTGCACGTGGGACACAGGGCCCGGCGGCCAGCGAGAAGCCCAGGCCAGGTGTCCAGGTGTCCAGGTGTCCAGCCTCGGCCCTGCCCGACGCCACCACACCTGCGAGAGACCAGGATGGACGCTGCATAGCAGGGGCGGAACTCAGAGGGACGGGGGCCTGGCCGGCGCCGCGGCTGCCGCCTGGTCTGGGGCTCTCAGCCGGGCCTTGGTCGGAGTGGTCACGGGGAGGCTGACCTCCAGTGCCTGAAGAATTCGGGCGGGGTCTGCCAGCTCTGCCTGGGGAGGGGCCCTGCCTGGGTGGGCCTCCTGGGGTCGTCAAGGACACCCGAGCCCAGTGCCCACACGTGGCTGGTGGGGGAGGAGGGCAGAGTCCCTGGATGTGAGTGGGGGGGAGGGGCCGTCTGTGGGATTCTGGGTGGACGGGGCGGGGGCGAGGGGCCTCTGAGGAACCTCTCCCCTTCAGCCGTGCCTTGCTTCTGCGTGGTGGGGGGACCCAGGAGGCCTCCACGGGAGTCCCAGAGCCCACGTGTGGGTCATGGCCCTGGGCGCTGGCAGAGGCCTGGCCCCTGGGGCCCAGCGGAGGTCCTTGACCCCGGGCCCCGCCCAGCGACCTCTCTCCCTCTGCCTCCTTGCCCAGCTCATGGGTCAGCCTCCCGGACCCCAGCTGGGCTGTGGCGTGGCCCTCACCGTGTCTCCTGGAGCAGATGGGGTGGGCAGGGCAGTACCCAGAACCGCGTCCCACGAAGGAAAGCCGAGTGGCGGGGACAGGCGTCCCCGAGCCGGTGAGGCCAGCGTGTCCAGGGGCCAGCGTGTCCAGGGCCTCGGTGCCCGCCGGGTGAGGCGGCCTGGAGCACGCCCCGCACTGCTGAGTTCCGCTGTTGGGAGACACGCACCACAAAGGAAACACGCATCTGAAAGTCAGGGCACAGCTGCCACACACCCACCAGGCCCAGGCCTGACACGTAGCCCCGGACAAGGCCCGGGCATGACACGTGGCCCCGGACCAGCCCTGGATCTGACACGTGGCCTCAGCTCAGCCCCTGGGCCTGACACGTGGCCTTGGACCAGCCCCGGGCCTGACACGTGGCCTCAGACCAGCCCTGGGTCTGACACGTGGCCTCGGCTCAGCCTGCAGTCTGACATGTGGCCTTGGCTCAGCCCCCGGGTCTGACTAGCCCTGGGCCTGACACGTGGCCTCGGACCAGCCCTGGGTCTGACACATGGCCTTGGACCAGCCACGTGACCTTGGCTCAGCCTGCAGTCTGACACGTGGCCTCGGCTCAGCGTGACCGGCAGAGGCCAGGCCACAGGCACAGGCCCTGGGCCGCAGCTGGGCAGGGCCCGATTCTCCCCCAGAATCCACGGCAAAGGCAATGCGTGGCCTCGTGGGGCTGGGGGAGCGGCCGTGACAGTGGCTGAGCCCTGAGGAGGGGAGGAGCTGCACACACCTCAGTCCTGCCTGCTGGAGCCGGGAGCCAGCGCCGTGTGCACATGAGCATGTGGCTGTGTGCGCACGTGTGTGTGCACATGTGTACACGTGTGTGAGCATGTGCTCCTGTGTGTGCACGTGTGCTCCTGTGTGTGCACGTGTGCTCCTGTGTGCCCGTGTGCTCCTGTGTGCGACTGTACATGTGTGCCTGTGTGCTCCTGTGTGCACGTGTGCTCCTGTGTGCACGTGTGCTCCTGTGTGCGTGTGTGTGCCCGTGTGCTCCTGTGTGCGACTGTACATGTGTGCCTGTGTGCTCCTGTGTGCTCCTGTGTGCACGTGTGCTCCTGTGTGCACGTGTGCTCCTGTGTGCGTGTGTGTGCCCGTGTGCTCCTGTGTGCGACTGTACATGTGTGCCTGTGTGCTCCTGTGTGCTCCTATGTGCACGTGTGCTCCTGTGTGCGTGTGTGTGCCCATGTGCTCCTGCGTGCGAGTGTACATGTGTGCCTGTGTGCGTTGCCTCCACACGGGTGCCTGTGTGGTGTGGTGTGGATCCATGGTGGTGCCATCTCAGAACCCGCACTCAGCGTGGGGGCAGGGCGGCCGAGCGGGGGCCTATGCAGGGACCAAGGGGAGCCTGGGGCCCTGCGCGTGCTGGGTGCAGGCTGAGCGCCCGGCTTGGGGAACGCACCCTGCCTTCACTCGTGCACCGCGGGGCCAGAAACGGAGCCCAGCCCCGGCTCCCACAGTGGGGGCTCCAGCCAGGCCCGGAAACGGTCCCCCCAACACGGGCGAGGGCGGAGAAGTGGGGAGGTCCCAGCCGACGGCGGGCAGCGTGGAGGGGACGGGGAGGAAGCGTGGAGGTGAGACCACCGAGCTCTGCACTGCACATGCGCGCCCGCTTCCGGCGCCGGCTCCCTCGGGACCGTGAGAACGGGGGGGAGGGGGGGGCCCAGCCCAACTCAGCCCTCGCCCGCATCTGAGCCCGCGGGAGCCGCGCGTGGGAAGACAGGTTCTGAGGCGGAGCGAGAGGAGCCCAGAGGAAGGCAGGGGAGGGCAGCAGGGCTCAGCCTCGGGGTGGGTGCGAGTGGCACCACCCGAGGGTGCTGGGTCCTGCCCAGGTTACGGCTCTGACCACTGGCCTGGGGGGGCACAGGACCAGCAGCACCAGGGAGAGGCAGAGCCGGCGGCCCTGTGGGTCAGATGGTGGAGGCAGGCCCTGTGGGTCAGATGGAGGCAGGCCCTGTGGGTCAGATGGTGGAGGCGGGCCCTATGTGTCAGATGGAGGCAGGCCCTGTGGGTCAAATGGTGGAGGCGGGCCCTGTGTGTCAGATGGTGGAGGCGGGCCCTGTGGGTCAGAAGGTGGAGGTGGATCCTGTAGATCAGATGGTGGAGGCAGGCCCTGTGGGTCAGATGGTGGAGGCAGGCCCTGTGGGTCAGATGGAGGCAGGCCCTGTGGGTCAAATGGTGGAGGCGGGCCCTGTGTGTCAGATGGTGGAGGTGGGCTCTGTGGGTCAGAAGGTGGAGGTAGATCCTGTAGATCAGATGGTGGAGGCATCTACCCTAAGTCAGATGGTGGAGGTAGGCCCTGTGGGTCAGAAGGTGGAGGTAGATCTTTCCTGTAGATCAGATGGTGGAGGCGGCTCTCCTAAGTCAGATGGTGGAGGCAGGCCCTGTGGGTCAGAAGGTGGAGGTGGATCCTGTAGATCAGATGGTAGAGGCAGGCCCTGTGGGTCAGATGGTGGAGGTAGACCCTGTGGGTCAGATGGAGGCAGGCCCTGTGGGTCAAATGGTGGAGGCGGGCCCTGTGTGTCAGATGGTGGAGGTGGGCTCTGTGGGTCAGAAGGTGGAGGTGGATCCTGTAGATCAGATGGTGGAGGCATCTCCCCTAAGTCAGATGGTGGAGGCAGGCCCTGTGGGTCAGATGGTGGAGGCGTCTCCCCTAAGTCAGAGGGTGGAGGTGGGCCCTGTGGGTCAGATGGTGGAGGCGGGCCCTGTGGGTCAGATGGTGGAGGCGGGCCTCGTAGGTCAGAGGAGACTGGAGAGACGCTACCCAGAGCAGCAGCCGCCGCTCCCGGGAATCCAGCCGTAGCAGTGGCAGCAAGATCGCAGGTGCAGTGAGGGGCACCAGAGGCCGGCCAGCGGACACAGGATCGGGCTTGTGTGCTCCCCCGAGCCCTGCTGACCTCAGGATGTCCCAGCCGACCTCCCTGCCCCCATCGGCTCGAGGCCCCACCCTCACCGCCAGAGCGTGGGCAGCAGGGGAAGGGGCCCCGCGTGTGCCCTCGGGCTGGGCTGCTTCCCGGGGCCCCCAGGTGTCTGCAGACCCGGAAACACGGGGCCCCCGTCCCAGGCCAGGACTCTGGAGCGAGCCGCCCCCTCCCAGCGTGCCCCCCTCCTGGCTGACGGGGCTGGGGTCTTCACAGCCCCACAGTGTTTCCACGGCAGCTGAGCCCAGGGTGTTTTTAATAAAAATTAGGAAGAAGCAGATACAGGGGATTAATCGTCGTGCTGTGATTTTATGGCTCTCCACGCACAGCGGCTCGGCACGGCCGCCAGAGCGCCCAGCGCTCCTGGCAGATAACAACGGGCATTTATTTCTAATGGAAAGAGAATCACGGCGCCCGCCCAGCCGTGGCGAGGCCGCAGCGCCTGGGCGGGGGACAAAGAGGAGCCTGGGCTTGGCCACCTCCAGGAAGAGCCCTGGGAGGCGGCCGGTGCCTGGGGGCGGCCAAGGCTCTGCCAGGAACACCTGGGCCAGGTGAGGATCCCAGAGAGGGGCTGCCCCCCGCCGGGCAGTGCTCTGAGCCACGGCCACCCCACCTGCCGGTGCCCACTGCAGGGGCTGCCCAGGTCACAGATGCAAGCCCTGGCCGTCCACTGTCCCCTGCTCGTCCCAGGGAGCAAGCACCTACTATGCGCCCCAGCCCTGCGCACCCCGGAGGGCCAGGCCAGGGGCACCCCTTCCTGCGGGCCTGGCTGACGCTGAGGCTCCCCGGGCCCCTTGGCCTGGCTCCTGGAAAGGCATTGGGTGGGGAAGGAGCCGGCGGGCGCAGTCCAAGGCCGGGGCGAGGGCGAGGGTCCCTGTGGCAGCAGCTCCGAGGCCACACGCCCGCCCCTGCCCCAGAGACGGGGAGCAAGGGGGCAGTGGAGCTGCAGCCGGGGTGCCTGGGGGTCCCCGCGGGCTGCAGCTGCTCTCCAGACCGCCTTGTTGCACCTTGTGCTCCATGTCAGAAGCCACCAAGGGCCACCAAATTCCCAGATCCCAGCTCCGGCTCCTGGGTGCTGTGAGGTCATACGCACTCCCTCCAGGTCCCGCATGGGTGTAGACTTGCCCCGGGCACATGCTGGCCCGCTGGCCACCAGCAAATGACCACAGGGCAGCCCCCGCGGAAGGGCAGCTGGAAGGGGCGCTGCCCCTGGCTGTGGACTCGTCCACCCGGCCACAGGCTCCTGCACAACCTCGGTCTTCACCCGGCAGGACCACGGAACCGATTCGAAGGCTCCTCTCGGACACACCCAGGTGCCCAGCCCTGGGCGGGACAGGGACCTCCAGGGGACTCCAGCCGACCCCCTCTGCCTGGTCCTTCAGCCACAGAGAGAGGTGGGGTGGGGACTGTGCCCTCCACGGCCCAGCACCCACAAGCCCCCGGCAGGCACCCACCCTCCCCACAGGGGTCCAGCCGACACAGGGGCTTCCAGATGGTTCCTGGCAGGGAAAGCTAGGAATGCTTTCAAATCTGTCTTGTCCCACGAGGACTGTTCCTAGGTTCGGTTTTCTGGGTCTGCTCAGATGGACGGGGCGCCCCGAGTGGGTGGTGGGGACCCCCACCCCATGCCACAACCCCAGGCGCCCCGAGTGGGTGGCGGGGACCCCCAGCCCACGGTCCCTGGTGCCCCGAGTGGGTGGTGGGGACCCCCAGCCCACAGCCCCGGTGCCCCAAGTGGGTGGCGGGGACCCCCAGCCCACGGCCCCAGGCACCCGAGTGGGTGGCGGGGACCCCCAGCCCACGGCCCCAGGCGCCCGAGTGGGTGGTGGGGACCCCCAACCCACAGCCCCAGGCACCCCGAGTGGGTGGCGGGGACCCCCAGCCCACAGCCCCAGGCGCCCCGAGTGGGTGGCGGGGACCCCCAGCCCACGCCCCAGGCACCCTGAGTGGGTGGCGGGGACCCCCAGCCCACAGCCCCACGTGCCCCGAGTGGGTGGCGGGGACCCCAGCCCATGGCCCCTGGCGCCCTGAGTGGGTGGCGGGGACCCCCAGCCCACGGCCCCAAGCGCCCCGAGTGGGTGGCGGGGACCCCCAGCCCACGGTCCCTGGCGCCCCGAGTGGGTGGTGGGGACCCCCAGCCCACAGCCCCAAGTGCCCCGAGTGGGTGGTGGAGACCCCCAGCCCACAGCCCCAGGCGCCCCGAGTGGGTGGCGGGGACCCCCCAGCCCACGGCCCCTGGCACCCCGAGTGGGTGGTGGGGACCCCCACCCTGAGCCGCCGCCCCAGGCGCCCGAGTGGGTGGTGGGGACCCCCAACCCACAGCCCCAGGCACCCGAGTGGGTGGCGGGGACCCCCACCCCAGCCCACGGCCCCTGGCGCCCCGAGTGGGTGGCGGGGACCCCAGCCCACAGCCCCGGGCGCCCCGAGTGGGTGGCGGGGACCCCCAGCCCACGGCCCCTGGCGCCCCGAGTGGGTGGTGGAGACCCCCAGCCCACAGCCCCAGGCGCCCCGAGTGGGTGGCGGGGACCCCCCAGCCCACGGCCCCTGGCACCCCGAGTGGGTGGTGGGGACCCCCACCCTGAGCCGCCGCCCTAGGCGCCCCGAGTGGGTGGCGGGGACCCCCAGCCCACAGCCCCAGGCGCCCCGAGTGGGTGGTGGAGACCCCCAGCCCACGGCCCCTGGCACCCTGAGTGGGTGGCGGGGACCCCCAGCCCACAGCCCCAGGCACCCGAGTGGGTGGCGGGGACCCCCACCCCAGCCCACGGCCCCTGGCGCCCCGAGTGGGTGGCGGGGACCCCAGCCCACAGCCCCGGGCGCCCCGAGTGGGTGGCAGGGACCCCCAGCCCACGGCCCCACGTGCCCCGAGTGGGTGGCAGGGACTCCCAGCCCACAGCCCCAGGCGCCCTGAGTGGGTGGCGGGGACCCCGCCCCGCGCCGCGGCCCCGGCAAGCGTGCACGCCGGGCGATCGGTCAGCGGGAGGAGCAGCGCAGCCCGGCGGGCTCCCACTTTCTAAATCACACAAATTAATTTAGAACCCAGAGCGGCTCCCGCAGATACACTGCAGATTTTACAGCAGCTTAACAAATTACCGAATCCCCTTTAAGAAGACAAATTATTCCGGCTCCGCCACGAGGCTGGTTAATTATGCATGCGCTTTTGTTGGGGCTCGTTAAATATTCACGAGCTGCAGTCTGCACAGGGAGCTCACAGCCCCACCGCTGCCCCCCGCGCCGTCCGGGCCCCTGGGGGTGACGGCCCTGAGACCCTCCCCGCCCTCGGGGGCCTGCCCCAGCCCACAGCATGTCCAGGCTGCGCCCCCGCCCCAGGCGTCCACCCCTGGCCCTGCCCGCCCCTCTCCCTGTCCTCACACCCAGGACGAGCTCGGGTCTTCCTGGCCCCAGCCCCCCGCCTCCCCTTCCTGCTCAGCCCCTGCACACACGCCTGTCCCCTCAGACAGGCATGGCCACAGCAGGAGGCCGGGCATCCAGGGCTGCCCTCCAGGGGCTGGTCCGGGCCTCCCTGGGGGTTGTGGCGGCCCCTGCGTGTCCCCTGCGTGTCCCCTGCCTGTCACTGGGTGCCCCTCCCCCTCCAGCAGGAGCAGAGCCTCTGCCGAGCCTCAGCTGCACTTGGGCCCTGGAGGGCTCTGCGACCTTGCAGGAAGCCCCTCCTGTTAGAGTGAGAGCCCCCCACCGTCCCTGGGGCCCACACCCACGGCCCCAGCCGCCCCTCCCCTCCTGGGCCACCAGCATGCCCAGTCCCACCCCTGACAGAAAGCCAGGCTGCAAGGAGGCCCCCGCCAGGGCGCCAGAGCCGCCAGTGCCTCGTGCGCCTGCTCTGCACGGCCACGGGGTTTCCCTCGCGCCCTGCCCCACAGATTCAAGCGGGGCAGGGATCAACTCCCGACGTCTTCCTCAAAGGTTCCGCCCAATTCCATCTCCATGGAGAGACACACAAAGGACAGGCAGCTGCTGCCCGCCCTCGTCCCCACCAACGGTGTGGGAGACGCGCGCCCGGCACCAGCGAGCCTCACACACAGCCCGCAAGGAAGTCGGCCCTGCTCGCCCATGCAAATGCACGCATGCGTGCACACACCTTGCACACGTGTGCACGTATGTCCATGCACATGTATGTGTGCGTCTGTGTGAGTACACACGTCTGCTCACCTGCAGAGGGGGGAACATACACACGCGTGCACATCCACACACTTGCACTGCACAAACAGGGCACACACATGCACACTGCCGGGGGAAGCCCGGAGGAACCAACGGTGGCACCCTCGGTGTCTGTTCGTGGAGCCCAGGATGGGGCCACCTCCCTGGAGGCCAGCAGAGGGACAGCGTCTCTCTCAGAGTCCCCCAGGAAGCCAGCGCCAGGCTGGCCTGGAAGTTCCCTCATGGCTGGGGCCAGGGAGGCGTGGGCTGGGCAGGTTCCCGCGTGTGCAGGGGTGCACACGTCCCCAGCTGGGTCCAGCCAGGCTCCCGTGGCCAGGTACACGAGGCCATATTGGGGTCTGTATCTCAGTGGGACACCAGGAGCTCCCTGGAAACCAGGAGTCACAGCTGGACCTGGGCCACGCCCCCAGCCTCCATACGGGGCTGGGCCTCCAGCCCACCTCCTACCTGCCCCCACCCCAGCTTCCTGCCTGGGCCCTAGGAGCCTGGAGGCACAGAATGACCGCCCCGGGGGCTGGGGCCTGTCCACTGGGCGATCCCTGACCCGGCCCAGCACAGCACCCAAGACAGGTCAAGAAGCGTGTCTGGGTCCCCGAGCCACCCTCACCGTCAGCTGGCAGAGAGGAGCCCCCCATCCCACCACAAGCCTGGCCAGACTCATGGTCTGCAAAGCCCACCTCTGCCGGCCGCCCGAGAGCCCCCAGCAGGAGCACACGCAGGCTCCCGGCCCCCAGACCCACAGCAGAGCCCTGGCACTGAGGCCGGCAACCGTGAGTGCCTTGGGGGCGGGGCCGGCACCAGGGACCACAAGGGGCACAGAGGCCACGAGGACTGAGCACGTGCCCTGGTGAGCTGTGGGAGTTCCAGCAGTCGACTGCTACCTGACCCGCCACTCACCGGTGACGGGGGCTTAAGGGGGCACAGGCAGCAGGGACTGTCCTGCTTGGGGTTGCGCTCAGGGTGTGCGGGACCAGGGCTCAGGGTGCGGTTCTGGGGCTCAGGGTGTGCAGGACCAGGGCTCAGGCTGGGCGGGACCAGGGCTCAGGGTGTGCGGGACTGGGGCTCAGGGTGGGCCAGTTCCAGGGCTCAGGGTGTGCGGGACCAGGGCTCAGGCTGCGCGGGTTCCGGGGCTCAGGCTGGGCGGGACCAGGGCTCAGGGTGGGCCAGTTCCAGGGCTCAGGGTGTGCGGGACCAGGGCTCAGGGTGTGCGGGACCAGGGCTCAGGCTGCGCGGGTTCCGGGGCTCAGGCTGGGCGGGACCAGGGCTCAGGGTGGCCGGTTCCGGGGCTCAGGGTGTGCGGGACCAGGGCTCAGGCTGGGCCGGTTCCAGGGCTCAGGCTGGGCGGGACCAGGGCTCAGGCTGGGCGGGTTCCAGGGCTCAGGCTGGGCGGGATCAGGGCTCAGGCTGGGCGGGACCAGGGCTCAGGGTGGGCGGGACCGGGGCTCAGGGTGTGCGGGACCAGGGCTCAGGCTGGGCGGGACCAGGGCTCAGGCTGGGCGGGACCAGGGCTCAGGCTGGGCCGGTTCCGGGGCTCAGGCTGGGCGGGACCAGGGCTCAGGGTGGCCGGTTCCGGGGCTCAGGGTGCGGCAGTTTCCCGAGGCTCGGGCAGGAGGCCTGACTCACTGGTGGTCGCACAGCTGATGACAGAGGCGCCCCTGGAGCCCCCAGACCCTGATGCTCCTCCCGCGCTGGGGTCTCACGCCCTCTTTCTGCTGTTTCTAGACAGAAGCCCCAGGGCCTGTCTGGGCCGTGGACACAGTCTCTGGCAGATGAAAGGGACGGCCAGCCCTGGCGTCTGCCCACGTGGAGGGTGCTGGCCGGACTGCCCAAGGCTGTGGTCCGGAGTGGAGACCTACACTCGGCCTGGCAGGCCCCACTCCCAGGCCTCCCACGGGAGGAAGTAGGAGGCTCCCCGTGACAGCGCCGCCCACGGGCTCCCATAGGAGCTGGGGTCCCGCATGGCCCCTTCCCCAGGCACGGCCACTGTAGGACCCTCCTCCTTGCAGCCCTGGGCCCCTGGGCTCCCTGGCGGGGAAAGTGAACCGAGCAGAGGGGGAGGGGGTGCCCGGGCTCCCACCCCACTGCATGTCCATGGACCACGGGCCTGGGGTGCCGCTGGGGTGCAGCCGGCCCACCTCCAGGCCAGGGCTGAGGCTGTCCCCGCCCACTCAGGCCACAGCACCTGGGGGCACTGGGCCTGCAGGGGGGCAGGGGAGAGGCCTCTGTAGCCTGGGACCCCCCAGCTACCATGGAACCCCAGGCCACACCCCCTTCTGGGCCCAGCCTCCGCTGCGGGTGGGAGAGGCAGAGCCAGGCAGGAATGAGAGGATGCACCCCTCCCAGGCTCCCCAGAGCAGCCCGGCCCTCCACACATCCCCTGTAGAGGACCCCCGAGCCCAGATCCAGCCGGCGCTGCTCCCCTGGGCTCGCCTCGGCCATGGAGGCCCCTGGCTGGCGACGGGAGGACCCAGGAATCAGCCTGGCCATCCCAAGTCCTGACCTCAGGTGCCTGGCCAGCCCAGCCCCTGGAGACGCAGCCCTGACCTGCAGGCTGGGCCTACACTGCCACCTGCTGGCCCTCGCCCCAACCTGCCACCGCCACCAGCCCGGCCTCCCCCTTCCCGCTCCAGAAAGAGGAGGGGGCCGTCCTGGCCTGAGCCAGCCCGGCCCTATCAGAGGTCATTGCCCAGGGGTCTCCAGTGCCCAGCCCCGGTGGGAAGGGCCTGGCCTGGGGTTGAGAGGGTAGTAGAGGGTCGTGACCACCTGACCCCACAGCGGCCAGGGCGGCTGGGCCTGGGGCTGTGTATTGGGCTCACTCCTGACCCTGCCTGGTCACATCTCCAAAGAGCCATCGTCCCACCTGTAGGACACGAATAGCTTCAGGCCAGCCAGTCTCAGACCACAGGGCCTGGACACCCGCCCTGCCTCCTGGACACGGGGCCCTGCTCACCACACGTGGGACCCACAGTGACGGGGTGCAGGGCCCTGCCCTCAGGGCAGCCACGGCGGGGCAGTGACCCATCTGCCAAGCAGCCTCTGTGGCCACGCGCCCTCCTGGTCTCCAAGCTCACCTGTGCCCCGAGGGCTCCAGCGGGACAGGCCCGGGCTGGGACAGAAGTTGGTGAGCTGGGCAGACCTCGTCCAGCCGGGGCCGAGGCGGTGGCGGCGGGGGTGGGGACACTCCCCGAGGACTGAGGCTGCATTGAGGCTCCCGGCGGGGGGAGGGGAGGAGCTCCGCTGTGTGGTCGGTGCAGTGGCCCAGGCCCAGCACCGGACCCGGGCCCCGTCCCCTTCCCAGCCCTCGGGGCCCGACCCCAAGGGCTGTCTTTGCTTCCTGGCCCTGCAGTGGTGCCCCCTCAGGAGGGTCACCTGCTCATGCAGGTGCACGAGGCTGCGCGATCTCAGAGAACAGCTCCCCAGGTGGCCACAGCCCAGGCCACGGGGACCTTGACTGCCCCAGGCCTGAACCACCAGACCACAGGGCCTGGTGTGAGGGCGGAGCCGGGTGTGAGGGCAGAGCCGGGTGTGGGGGCGGAGCCGAGCGTGGGGGCGGAGCCGAGCATGGGGGCGGAGCTGAGTGTGGGGGCGGAACTGTTTGCTACCTGGTTCCTCCCAGAAGTCAGCCTGGCCCCAGCAGGGACAGCAGCCAGGGTGCCAGTCCTGCCGGCCTGGCACGGTACCTGGGCTTAGAACCGCTGCTCTCGCGCCCGTGCCAGCCTGGCACACCCAGCCCTGGGGGCTCAGTCTCTCCAGCCCACCTTGGCCACCCCTCACATTGGTTGAAGCCCCCAGAAGGACCCGGCCGGGCTCTCTCAGGCCTGGACTGGGGCAGGCCAGGCCCGCAGAGGGGAGCAGAGGGCGGGGTGCTCTTGCCCCCCCCCCCCAGCTGCAAGACCGCGGCCACCTGCTCACCTCCTTGGCTGCACCTTCCTCGAGGCAGACGCACGGTGGGGACCACGCTGGGCCTGGAGAGCCGGGCCCCTCCGCCCTGCTGCAGCTGCCCCTTCCTGCGGGGACGATGGCCGAGCTTGGCTGGCGCACATCGGCAGCCTGGAGCCCAGCACCGGCCTGCTGCTCTGGACGGTGTGGGGCAGGGGCTTCCAGCCTGGGGCAGGTCCGATCCCAGCTCAGACTCTGGCGGCCCCAGCGTCGCCACCCATTCTGCTACGGTTCCAGCCGGGGCCTCTGAGCCGCTCTGCTCAGCCTTGATTTGGAGCTGGCCGGGGACAATGCACAGGGATGGGGCGGGGAGGCCAGGGCGCCCCCCACCCCTCGCCCCCACTGTCCCCGGGGCCTGGGAAACAGCGTCCGGGGCCGGTGGCCTGTCCACGGGGTCGCTGCTATCTTTGCCGAGGGGGAGAGGTAATTATAGCTCAGCTGGACGGGCTGTGCCACCCCACAGGGGCCGGGCTCGGGGACGCCGGCCAGCAGCAGGCCCGGGAGGCCGGGGCGGTGCCGCGTCCCGGGAGCGCTCCCCAGAGCGCTGTGGCCTCCGACCTTCGTGGACTCAGGTGAGAGCCAGGGTGGGCGCGGACACAACCACAGGTGCAGGGGCCTCCGCGCGGAATTCCCAGAGAAGCAGCCCTCTGCTGAGCTAGTGGGAGTGAACCCTGACCTCTGCCCGGCCGTGGCCCGGCCCCTGGGCTCGGGAGACCCCCGCTGGGCCCCTGCCTCGGAGAGCGCGAGCGAGGACCTGCTCCATCCGAGGAGTCACGCCCAGGTCTCCACTGCCAGGGCTCCTCCTGTCCTGTCTGAGGGGCCCCCGAGGCCCCGGCCAGGGCACCCCTGCACCGGCCGGCACAGCCACCACCAGACATTGTCGTCCCCGAATCCTGCATGATGTGCGGGCACCAAGGGGCCAGCTCCTGCTGCCCGCGCTCCCGGCCAGGGCCAGCAGGGGCAGCCCGCAGCCCTCCCTGCTCCCGTGGGAAACGCGTGTTGTCTGGGGAGCTGTGAGCACGGCCCCTCCCGGGAGCCCTGCAGAGCGCAGCCCACGAGGGGGTCCACCGCGCCCGCTTCCTTTTCCCGCTGGGAGAAGTCAGCGGCCTCCGCCAGGGACCTCACGTCCCAGGGTGGCATTGTCCCCAGAGGGCAAGGGGTGACCGGGCCCTCAGGGCCGCCGCCGCCGCTGCCCTGTTGCTGCCCTGTCGCCCGGTAACGAAAGCTTCTGGGCTGGTCTGTGATCTGCAGCAGCTCCAGTTCCCGCCCTGGGCTGCGCTGACTGCCAGACGCGCAGGGAGGCGCCACGCCAGCAGGAGCCCAGGTGGGCACAGCCAAGGGTGTCGGGAGCGTGTGCGTGTGCGAGCGTGTGCGCGTGCATGGGGCTGCGAGCCTCCTGCTCTGCCCTCCGGGAGGTCCTTGGCTTCCCAGGAGCCTGCGGCCCCCTCCCACCTGGGCGCCTGCAGCAGGCCCAGGACCCCTGAGGCCGGGGGCGGCGAGCCGGGGGCCTGAGTGTCCGCGGGCACAGCTCAGGGTGAGAGGGGATGTGGCCGTGTGTCCACACGGAGGGAGACCCTCCCACGCGGGGCCGGGTGGGGTCACTGGGGTCCCAGGCCTCACGGCGGGCAGCAAGGGCAGGCACAGAGGTGGGGACGGCCTGGCCCAGGGAGGGGAGGAAGCCGGCAGCAGCCCCGGAGTGGGGGCGGAGGGGCAGGCCAGGCTTCGGCTTGTCCTCGGCACTGAGCAGGCAGGAGCCAGCCTGGCCTCCAGGGCCCTCGAGGAAGCCCGAGGCCATCTGGGGTCTCCCGGATGCACAGTTTGGCCAGATCCGGGCCCAGGAAGTGGGGGCGGGAGCTCCCAGGGCTGAGCGGGGACCAGGCTCCAAGCGGACTCCCAGAGGACAGAGGCAGTGTGCCCCGGAGTGGGGTCCTGGGCAGGGGTCCTCCCACGCCCGTCCCCCAGCAGCAGCACAGATCCACGGCCCAGAGCCCCAGGGTGGCAGTGACACCGCACAGGGCCCGGTGCCCAGAGCTATTTTCCACCCCTTATCGCCTGTGCTCCGGTTACTTGGAGTCCCTGCCAGAGGCTCCCCTTGGGCTGGGGGCGCTCTGGGGACAGCAAGGCCCCTCCCCCCACAGGATTCTGTCCAGGCGGGGCTGGGACAGCCACCTGGGAGCAGTGGGAGAAGGCCTGGCATCCAGAACCTGCAGAGCTGCAGGGGTGGGGAAGCCGAGCGCCTGTGGGGCTGTGGCTGAGCACAGGTGCCTGCCCTGCTGGCCTGGGCCTCACTGGCCCTGTCCTCGCTCACAGTTCTCAGCTGAGTAGACCAGGGCCAGGGAGGCAGACTCCCCACGGTCACACGCAGGCACACAGGGCTCCGGAGCCTGCACCCAGGACCCCAAGTCCAGGAGGGGGAGGCTCCCGCACAGCCAGGCACACACAGCATTCACACCTACACTCACGCCCCCTCGCTCCCGCTCACAAACACACCGTCTCCCACAATGCCTTGGTCAGACCCCAGGGCTGCCGGCAGAGGCCTGGCCGTCTGTGTCCGGCTTCCTGGGAGGGGCGGGGCTCGGGCCGGCCCCTGTCCGGGGCAGGCTGCTCCTGGGTTCCTGTCCCCAGCCCAGACTTCTGCTGGACACTGAGTCCGGGCTACAGCCAGTCCCGCACTGGACTCGCTGCCCAGGCCACCCTGCTGGCCAGTGTCCCTGGGGCACCAGGAGAGGCCGGTTGCTCCGTGGCTGCACAGCCCACAAGTGACCTCCAGGGCCTCCCTGTCGGACTCACCCTGGCCCCTCCCCATGTGGGTCCGCCCCGGCCAGCTCCCCCACGACCCCACCTGCGTGACAAGAGAGCACTGCTCCCCCTGGGCCGTCACCACCAGGGCCCCACTTGCCTGCAGCACCTGTGCCTGACCCGCCTCCAGCCGCGGCCACGCCTGTGGTCACGCCTGGTGTGCGTGTGACCCCTGCCCACTCCTCCAGGAGGCACCCTGGGTGCATTGTGCCTCGTGTGGCTCCTCATGACGGATGCGGACCAGGGGCCGCCCCCACCCAGCCCAGAAGGGCAGAGGGGACCCCCACCCTGGGCAGCGGCCCCTGCTGTCAGCCCGCCTTGGCCTTGCTGATCTCCCCGTGCCCTTGATGGACTGGCCCATCCCAAGCTTCCCCCGGGACGCACGGCAGGGCCCCAACCCCCAGCAGGACGGGAGGACCCTGCTGGGACGTGAGAGGAGGTGCACCCCAGGGGCTGCCGACGGGGGTGTGAACTCCAGGTCCCTGGCTGCTGGGACGCAGGGGGATGAGGAGGGGGCAGGGCCGGGGCGGGGCTCCCGGAAGTGGGGGCACCCAGCAGCAGCAGCCCCCCAAGGCAGGCGAGACCCTCCCCCCCAGCCCCAGCCCCACCATGATGCTGCTGGCAACCCCACCCAGGAGCCAGGAACCCCCACCTGCTGGGTGGCTGTGAGTGACAGCGACTGCCCCGCACCTCCACGTGGCCATCAGCAGTGACGAGGAAGACCAAGACCCAGGCAGCGGAGGAGAGCACGCAGGACCACGTTTCCCAGCGGCCAGAGAGCAGCGGGGTCGGCCAGCCTGGCGTCAGGGACAGCGGCCCCCTCCGTCTCGCCCCGTCTGTCTCTGCTCACCGCGGGACCACGTTCCAGCAGGCCAGAGGGGACCCGGAGGCTGCCTGTGGCTCCCTGATGTCCAGGGCAGAGAGGGTGAGGCAGGCGCCCACGGGCACCCAGGAGCCGTAGCAGTGGCAGCCCCTGGCACTGGGGGCATGGGGGGGGGGTTGCTCCCTGAAGGGTGTAGGTCTGGTGGAGGTGAGCCGGACCCCTCGCCACCGTGAGGCCATGTACAGCCGAAGGCAGAGGGGCCGAGCACGGGGGCTCTGCTCTGAGGGGTGGGCAGGGCTGGGCTGAGATGGGGTCATGGGAGCCCCGCAGGGCTGTGCAGCCAGCAGCCCGGGGAGCAGGGGGCTGAGACCAGGGTGAGTTGGGCAGGGGACAGACTGGGGCCAGCAGGAGGTGGGCTTTGCTCCAGGCAGCAGGTGGGGGCTCCAGACAGGAGGGGCCCAGACCCCAGACCCTGAAGGCCGATCCAGCCCCGACTTCACTGCCAGGCCAGGAGGTCTCAGCGGGGGGCAGGGGACAGAGGGTGGCCCTGCCAGCCGTGACCGGGGTGGCCCCCGGCAGCCCGCAGCCGCACGTCACCGACGAGGACGCTCACGCTCAGGCCCAGGAGTGCCAGCCGCAGCCTCCAGACCCGGGGCCCGGCTGGGCGGGGAGGTGGCCCCCCGGCAGGCTCGGCGGGGGACCGGGAGCAGCTCCTCTTCACCCCGCCTCGGCCACGCCCTGGCCCAGCCCCCGCCTCCCCGCGTCCCAGGGCCCCTCACAGGGCTCCCCGCAAGACAGGCTGAGGAGGCAGGGGCTTGTGGGGGCGGGGAGGGAGCGCGGTGGGGTGGGAGGGGCTTCTCAGTTTGCTGGTGGCCCCCAGGCTGGGTCTGAGCTCCCCACTGCCCCGCCTCGAGCCGGGGGCCCCTGGGGCCTCTCCTGAGACCCCGGGAGGTGGAAGAGACTTGGCTCAGCCCCAGGATGGTCCCCACCATGGCCACCATCGCCCGCAGCTACTGCTGTGTGAAGATGACCAGAGCCACGGGCACCGCTGAGGGGACAGAGCCTGGCCCTGGTCCCCACAAGAGGCACAGCTTTGGCTTCCGTGGCAGCCCGGTGGGAGCAGCCCCGGCGGGCAAGGGGGTGTCGGCCTGCCCGGTGCTGCCTCAGCCTCGCTCTGGTTCCCCCACAGGTGCCTCCACACAGAGCCCAGAGCGGCGGCCGGGACTGGGACGGGGGCGGCCCGCTTCCCGAGGGCACGGTCCCCCACCCATCTGCCCCCCAGCCCCGGCCCCACTCCATCCTGAGGCGGAACCCGGAGCACAGGCCCCGAGGGGCTGAGCCAGAGAGAGCGGCCAGGCGGGTCCGGTTCCGGGAACCCCTGGAGGCGGCCGTCCACTGTAAGAGGGGCGCAGGGGTAGCCGGGCGGGCAGGGAGGGCCCGGGAGGGACGAGGCTGGGCCCAGAGCGTCCCCACTCCCTAGGCTGAACTCCAAGGAAACCCTGGCCATCGGGAAAGGGGTCTGCACGGTGGTGGCTGTGCCAGGCCGGGCCCCGACTCGGGGCGGGCAGAGGGGGCCTGGGGCTGGCCACTGTGGGCCCAGCCGACTCCATTCCCCCACAGACATCGCCAGCAGGGACACCACAGCCACAGGCAAGGGTGAGTCCCCCGGGGTCTCAACGCCCCAAGTCGCTCTCAGCCCCACTCAGGGCCCCTGGACCCTCTCCCCGGGCCGGGGCCCTCTCTGCAGGGGCCGTCCTGGGAAGGAGCCGCCTGTGGAGGAGGCGGCAGCGGCCTGCAGCAGGGATGGCTGGGACCCCACCTGGGGCCCCTGACGGGCAGGACCGAGGGGCCGGCAGCCAGGTGACAGGCCTGGCAGCCTGGGTCTCCCCCGCTGCTTCTCCACTGGCCCTGTGGGGAGGTGTCCAGCCGTCCACACCGGGCTGACCCTGCCCTCCCACCCTCAGTGCCCTGCCGGCCCACGCCCCGCGGTGGCTCCCTGCTGCTGCCACTGGCCCTGTGCGTCCTGCTCTTGGTGGCGCTGGGCCTGTACTGTGGCCGGGCCAAGCCCGTGGAGACAGCCCTGGAAGAACTCCGGGCCCGGCTGCTGGTCCTGGTCCTGCACCTGCGGCACGCGGCCCTCGCCTGCTGGCGCTGCCTCCTGCAGCTGTGACAGCAGCCGGACGGATGGACGGACGGACGGACGGCCCCGGGCAGGCAAAGCCGTCGTGACGGAGACCCCAGGACCAGCTGGTGCGTGGCTGCTGCGGGCACGGCCCCGCCTGCCTCACGCATGGGCTGCTCGGAGAGGTTCCAGAGGAGGAATCCGGAGGACCACTCCCCCAGGCGCTCCGGCTGCTGCTCGGCCTGGCCTGGTGTCCCCGTGTGCCGTCCCTCTGACGGGACCCCCCGCCACCGTGGGCCTCCGTGAAGCCAAGCCCCGCTTTCTGTGGCTCTGGGGGAGCAAGGGCCTCCCTCCTGCAGATCCCGTCCTCTGAACCTGGTCTGACTCCCCCCACCAAGAGCCTGGGGAAGCCCCGGGAGGAGGACGGCAGGGGCCAGCGGCCTGGACCTGCAGCACCTGTGCCAGCCCAGGTATGGGGAACGCAGCCAGTACCGGCCACCGACTGCCGGGCCCATGGCCCCGTCAGCTGAGGGCAAGGATGAGGGGACTCCACTGGTGACAAATCCAGGGGCCCCTCCAGACGCTGAAGGGCCTGGGGAGGCCGGAAAAATGCAGGGAGACCCTGGAGACACCAGGGGGAGATGCTGTGCCCGCCCCGGACATCAGCGGCAGGTGTCACGCGGCCTGTGTCCCTCAGCACGTGCAAACTGTCCATTAAAACGCCCATAACCTCTTTTTTTTTTTTTTTTTTTTTTTTTGACAGGCAGAGTTAGACAGTGAGAGAGAGAGAGAGACAGAGAGAAAGGTCTTTTCCATTGGTTCACCCCCAAATGGCCGCCATGGCCGGCGCGCTGCACCGATCGGAAGCCAGGGGCCAGGTGCCTCCTCCTGGTCTCCCATGTGGGTGCAGGGCCCAAGCACTTGGGCCATCCTCCACTGCACTCCCGGGCCACAGCAGACAGCTGGACTGGAAGAGGGGCAACCGGGACAGAATCCGGCGCCCCGACCGGGACTAGAACCCGCGGTGCCGGCGCCACAGTTGGAGGATTAGCCAAGTGAGCCTCGGCGCTGGCCCATAACCTCTTTCTGCCTGGGCACCGCTACAGCAGAGACACGGCAGCCACCTCTTCTCACCTGCCACTGGCAGCCCCTGGGGTCCCTACTTCCTCTCCAGGAGCCCCTGGAGCAGGTGCAACACCCAGACCCTGGGACCCCCCAGTGAACCCTGCCTGGCTGTTGGGGGCCCCCTCCAGGCCTCTCCCAGCTTCCGGATTCAGGGAGCCCAGCCCAGGAGGGCTCTGTTCTTGGGGGGCCTCCAAGCCTAAGCGTCTCCCATGTTACCGCACAGCCCCGGCCCCCCAGACCAGGTGGGAAAGGGACTGAGAGAGGGAGGCCACAGGCCTGGGGCTCAGCCGTCTGCCCGCCCCACCCCGGCCTCCCTTGCTCCTCTGTGGGGGCTGAGGCGGCCAAGGCAGCAGGAGGACCCCGGGCTCTGCGTGGGAGGGTGACCAAGGCCCCAAGGGGCCGGCATGCCAGGGGCATCTCGTGGGAGGCAGAAAGACCCCAGCCCCCTGGAAGCCAGACAGAGCGGCAGGGCCAACGGCACAGAAGCCGAGCGGCCGCGGCCCGGTGCTGGGCCCCAACAGACGCAGACACAGGCACGAGCTGGAGGGTCTTTACTCTGCGTTCAGTGCAGGGAAGCGAAGAAGGGTGCCCGTCAGAGCTCGGCCCTCGGCCGCCGCCCGCCGCCCAGTCTGCGGAGGGACCCTCCCCTCCAGCAGCCCTTCCCTGGGCCCCTCAGCTGGTGTCCGGGGCAGCCCACCCAAAGGCAGGCCTGTGCGTCCCTAAGTGGACCTAGGCTGCCCGGCCCAGCTCCAGGGAGAGGCAGCCAAGGGCGGCCAGACCGCGAGGGGGCCCTGCCCAGCTCCTCCTTGCAGGGTCGCGGACCGACGGCTGCTGCCAGAGTGGGGGGCAAAGCGAGGGTAGGCAGGAGCCACACCCCCTTCCACAGAGGAGGGGCTGGGAGGAGGGGCCCAGGGGAGCCAGGTCAGCTCTGGGGCTCAGATTCTGTCGAGACACTCCCCCCAAGGGCCCAGCACTCAACTGGAAACTGAGCCGGGCCCTGGGCCAGAGCCCCTGTGATGCCAGGGCCTGGCCATCCTGGCCCTGACCCTGGCAGGTGCCCCGCCCACTTAGCACCCTGGCAGGTGCCCCGCCGCCTCCAGCCCTCCGGAAAGCCCCTGCCCCCCGGCCTGGAAGGCAGGAAGGACCTGCCAGGGGGGGCGCCGTGGAGGAAGGGGCCCAAGCCAAGCGGCCCCAGGTGCTCCGTGCTGAGTGGAGGAAAAGCCTCCAGCACAGTCACGGGTTCACATCCCAGCTCCGCCGCTGCCCTGTGTTCCTTGGCCAGACCGATTCTGAGGGCAGCCCCCTCCCCCTGGGGGCCAGGCTCTGCGTGTACAGAGCCCACAGGGGTGCAAGGGGCGGCCCAGCACAGGGAGCCCCGCCACGTACACAGGCTCACATGCGTGCACACCCACACTCTCATGTACTCATGCAGTCACACGTGCACACACGTGCACACCCACACGCAGACACCCGCGGCTGCACCTGCTGCGCTGCCTCCCCCCACAGGGCCGCACAGTGAGATGGACACACAGGCCAGTCCTGTGGCAGAGAGGGGACCACTGAAGAGGCACTGTCCCCGCAGCCACCACGCGGCACCAGGCCTGCTCCCTCCAGCCAGCACCCGCAGTAAGGCGACTCAGCCCCTGGCCTCAGGCCCCTGCTGCAGCTCCGGGGCTCCCCACAGACCCAGGCCCCCAGCCGTCTGGCAGTCAGGGGCAAGAGCAATGTCCAGCGGCCTCCTGGACAAGTGGCGTGGAGACAGCGTGGGGTCGGGACTGGGAGGGGCGCAGGAGGGCGGGAGGGGTCCTGGGGGTGGGGTGGGGGCCCGCCTGACTGCACGCGGGTGGGGGGCGCATGCAGGGCGGCGCGGGCGCTGGGGCCTAGATGACGGCGCTCCTGTCCCCTGGGAAGGCGGCGCGGGCGGCCGGCCTGGCCAGCAGCAGCTCCTTCTCGTGCACCAGGCTGTCCAGCAGGTCCTCCTGGCGGTAGTTGTGGTACACCTTCAGGAAGGCCAGCACCGTGACGGCCAGCCAGGCCAGCCATGAGGCCCAGAGCCCGAACTGCAGAGAGCAGGGCGGTGTCAGGGGCCGCGGGCCAGCGCCCACCGCGGGTACCCGTCCCGGGCCCCCGCCCTCCCCCTGCAGGAAAGCATGGCCAGGGGTCACGAGGACCCAGGCCAGCCCCGTCGCTCCCTCCCCACAGCCATCCCAGGCCCCAGCCTCCTGTGAGCCACCCTCAGCCCAGGGCCAGGGCCCGGTCTCTGGGGGGTGCAGGGCAGGGGCAGTGCATTCTCCCCCAGGGGCGGGGCCTGGAGCCCTTGGCCATGGAAGGGTCCTCAGGCTCCCGAAGCCCGTCTGGGGGCGGGGCCTGCGGTGTGTGGAAGGGGGTGGCGCCAGGCCTGTGTCACCTCCACCTAGCACGCAGGTGCGGGCTTAGAGGACACCCAGGTCCTTGCTGACGGCTCTGGCCCTGCCCCGGCCACGGTGGCATCTGGAGGGTGGTGGGTGCTGTGGGGGCGGCCACAGTGCGGGCCAATTCCCTTACCCGGTGCCCGACCCTGCATCCCCCAGCCAGCATGTGACCCTGAGCAGGGCTGGCCTGCTGCCAAGGCCAGAAGCCAAACTTGGCCCCCACACTTGGGAACCCAGGATCCAGTACCCAGTTCTGTTTAGGGTGCCTCGACCCCCACCCCCACCCCCATCCCCTTCCTGCTGCCTTCCCTCTTGCCCCCCGCCCCCCCAGCCTGCACCTCCACACACCCACCCACCATAGTCAAGACCCAGCTCTCCGGCCCACATCCCTCCTCCAGACCCCGCCCACCTAGGCAGTGACACGCCCCCACACTGCAGGTCCTGCCCCAGACCCTGCCCACCTGGGCGATGGCCAGCTGGTCGTAGAAGGCGGAGTTGTCCACGCTCAGTTCTAGGTCGATGTCCTGGAGCGCCTCACAGCTGAAAAGCACCCCCAGAGGTGACCCAGGGAGGCCAGGTCACCTCCTCGGGCTGGGGGCTGTCCCCACAAGAGGGGCCTCATCAGGGGAACAGGAACCTGCAGACCCACCCCCAGCTGGCCTCTGCCTCCCTGGACATCCTGCCCCGACCCTCCCTGCCCGCAGCGGGCACAGGCAGCGCCCCGCGACTGACAGGAAGTGGACGCCCCCCCCAGGGGGCCTCACTGGCTCCTAGCACCAGGCAGGAAGCCGGCAGACATGGGGGGCGCACCTGTGGGGCAGGGTGCCCTTCTCGGTGATGACGTCACACCACATGGAGAAGCCCACGCTCACGATGGTGCCGGCGATGAAGACGAGGAAGACCACGAAGGCGCTGACCAGGAGGCTCAGGAAGGCGTGCAGGAAGGAGCTGCCCGGGGCAGAGCGACTGCTGGGGCCGCGGCAGGAGGGCTGAGCCCCCCGCCCCGCGCCGGTGTCAGAAGGGCCACCCAAGGAGGGCAGGGCAGGGGCCCACAACCCCCCCCCCCGAAGTCTCCAAAGACCAAAATGCCAGCGGCACAGCACCTGGGACAGCCCTGGCCGGGCTTGCGGCTCAGTGTGGGCGGTCGGTGTGTGGCGGCCCTGGCCCCAGGCTGCTCCCACGCCTCAGTGTGGGCATCTCCCGCGACCTTCAGCCCTCCACCGCTGGGGAACACCAGTGACCCCACGCCCCGCCCCCTCCATGGGGGCCCATTCCTCTCCTCGAGACCCTCCCCCCGGCCCCTCCCCTCCCCGCAAGAGCTCCGGGCCTGGGTCTCAGCTCAGCCAGGACCCCCACGTTGGTCCTCAGCGAGTGGTCATGTTTCTGCGGGGACCCCAGCGGTGACCAGCTCCAAACCGCACCTGGGGCCCGCCTGGCCCTGCGCTCTGAGTGGACAGGGGCACCACAGCCCCCCCTCTGCCCTCCGCCAGGACCCGGCCCTGACCCCTGCCGGCTGCTGCTCTCGGAGCCTCTTTCTGGGCGAGCTGGACACGGCGAACGACCCACGTGCTCCGAGCCCTGCCAGGCCAGCTCCCAGCCCCCCGGGCGCCCCAAGCCAGCGCTGCCCCCAGGAGGTCGGGGTGCAGGAGTGGGGTCGAGAGCACCCAGTCCCCCACGGCTCAGGGACAGCCGTGCCCACCCTCGGGAGAGCAAGCTGAGGGGAGGGGTGGAGCCTCTGGCTCCTCGGGGCTCAGAGGACAGCAGGGGTACCCGGGGTGCTCCCCACACCCTGCTCCGCCAGGCCAGCACCTCCACGCACAGAGCAAGAATCGGCTGGGACACATGGAGTCCCACGCCTGCAGGACCCTGGCCCCCTCACGTCCTCCTGTCCACGGGGCCCGGCCAAGGCATCTGGCTGTGCACCTGTGTCCACAGCCTTGCCCGGGGCCAGCTAGGAGCTCACAAAGCCACTCGCCCGCCCCCACGGCACCCAGGACAGGACAGCAGCGCTGGCACACATGGGGTTAACTTCATATCCCTGCTGGGATGTGCCGTCTCCATGGTGACAGGAATCCTGGGGAGCTGAGCAGTTTGAAGGCTGAGTGACAGGTGTGGGCAGGCAGATGGGTTGTTTTAACCCCATGCCCCCAGCCCATCAATCACAGGCAGCCACCAACCCCACCCCCCCACTCCATGCTCCACCTCCTGGGGCAAAGCTGCACCCACAGCCACCTCAGCCCACCCCACTGCCCCGCCACAGCCAGCGTCACTGACTCTACCCACCCACGGGTTCCCTCAACACCTAACATCAACTCAGGACCGCGCCCCCGAGCCCCCCCGGGCACCGGCTGTGGCATGGCAGATGCACCCGGGGGGAGGCGGCCAGCAGCCCCCCAGGCAGAGCGCAGGCAGCTCCGGGGGTCTCTGCAGCAAGTGTGCGCTAACCCTAACCAGGCTGTGGGCTCCTCCGTCACCCCCTGGGCTCGCTGGAAGGGCCCAGCCCCCCGGCCACCCTGAGGCCCTTCACTGGCCCGCACCTGCTGGCCTGCTCTTCGTGGCTGGACCAGTGGAGTGCGGGGCTGGAACTGTGACCCGAGCTGATGCTGTCCCATGCCAGACGCCGTGCGGCCCGCCCCGGGGGGCCGGGACCTCCCACCACAGCCTCTGCCCAGCTGCTGATGCAGGAGCAGGACCCAGCGGGCGCCCGCCGTCCCTCGCTCAGCAAACGCTCCTGGCGGCCCCTGCGCCTGAGCTCAGCTCTAGGGGTACGGAGGTGGGAAAGGCGCCCCTGCCCGGGGACCACTCAGTGGACACCCCGCGAGAGCGCTCACCCAGTCCTGCAAGCAGAGCTCGGGCGGGGCGCTGCCGCTGTCCACAGGCGTCACGGCCAAGGACCACCTGCCAGACCACAGCTGGACTGTGCTGCACACGGCCACAGCGTCCCGGCAGAGCCCCCTGATGGCAGAGCAGGTGTTAGCACCGTGCGTCCCTGGGGAGGGGAGGCGGGAGCCAGCCCTGGCTGCCCAAGACGTAGGACAGGTGAGCTTTATGGACGGAGGCAGGGGCCGGCGACCCCAGAGGCCCGGCCGGTGGGAGCAGGAGCTGTCGGACCCAGCCCGGCCGGCAGCCATGTCAGCCTGGCCGCTGCTTGGGGGGACAAGCAAGGGCTCTGGGAGGCCCTAACTCCCCAGCTCGTTTCTCCCTCTTCGGAAAGGGCTGTGCCGGCCACCCCACTTGCTGCGTGGATGAAGGACAAGCACTGTCGCCGCCGCTGGGACCTGTGGGACCTGGGCCCTCCACCTGCCCGCTGAAGCCTGTGGCCGTCCCTCTGACCACTGGAGCCACGTCCCACTAGAAGCCCACTGAGAGGGCCGTGGAGCTGACCCCACTGGACCCTCGGAGGGACGCCCAGAAGGCTGTGACCAGGCCACGGCCACTCGGCCTCTGCCCTGTCCCGCCCCACTGGCCAGGCCCATCCCCCTGCAGCCAGGTTCGGACAGAGGCTTCTGCTCTCTCGGGGCACTGGCCGGTGACTCCTGGACCTGAACGCAGTGGGGACGATGTCTCCCACATATCCTGGGACACCAGCCCTCGCGCGGGCCGCGGGAGGAGGGGAGGCCTGCAGGTGGGCCGGACCCTGGGCCTGGGGCCGCTGGGCAGAGCTCCACCTCCGTTCCAGGGCACTGGGAAGCTCCCAGGTTGAGTCCTGCTTCCTGCGTCCCAGCCCTGGCCCTGGCTCTGGACTGTGACATGTGAAACAGGGTCTTCGCAGGGGTAACTCAGCCCGAGGGTCTGGGAGTGACAGGTGACGGGGGTCCTTATGGGGAGGGGGCCCTGTAAAGAGAAGGCGGAGGCTGATACACTTCACAGCCGAGGGCCACTGAGGGCGGCCAGAACCTGCAGGAGCCCCAGGAAGGGCTCTTGGCTCCCAAGGGAGCCGGCCCGGCAGGCCCGGGTGCCTGAATGCCAGCCCCAGAGCCACGCCCAGCCCTGGTTCGCTCGGGCAGCCTCGGAATGGCCCCCACCGTCCCCTGCTCCAGGACCCAGAGCCCTGGCCCTGGCACAACCCCTCGGTCCTGTCTCCTGGGAGTACCCTCGTCCTCGCCCTGTGCACAGGCTCAGGCCTCGGGCTGGACCTCCTGCACAGCTGCCAACAGCTGGCGGGCGGAGCTCAGGGGAGGACCTGCGCCTCACCAGGCCCCTCTGGTCTCTCCTGGGCACAGCAGGCAGCAGCCAGGGGACTGGAGACCCTAGGGGAGCCCAGGGTGAGGGCCGCACCCCACCCATTGGTTCCAGGATGGACCTGAGCAGGCAGAGGGAAATGGAGGCAGAGGAAGGAGGCCCCGGAGTGACCAGGCGGGGTGCCTCCCCTCCCCCAGGCCAGGTCCCAGAGCCAGGGCAGGACGCAGGGGGTCTCTGTCCTCACGGGACTGGGGGGTAGGGGATAAGGTCTCTCCGACCGCGTCCTGGGCTGGGGGCTGTCCGGGGTCCCGCAAAGGAGCCGCCCCGCCCCCGCCCCGCCCGGCCAGGACAGCGCAGTCTCCGGGGTCTGCGCACCTGGGGTGGGTAAGGATGGCCGCGCGCCCAGCACGGTGGGCCTCAGGGTCCCCGGGCCTGCCTGCAGACAAAGGGCGGCTGGCGGGGCGGCGCAGCGCGCGACACCGAGGGACTCACGCCCGCCCCCGGGAAGGAGGCCCCACTCACCCCTCGTGTCCCTCGCAGAGGAAGAAGAGCGCGCGCCAGGCGTGCGCCGCGGCCAGCAGCAGCGACAGGAGCCCCGCGAGCAGGCTGAAGCGGCAGGCGGCCGGCGGGCCCCACTCCTGCACGGTGAAGCGCTCGCGCTCCTGCACCGTCAGGTTGGCGCTCAGCCACATGCCCTCGGTGAAGAGCAGGCAGCGGCCGCCGAAGTCGCGCCCGTTCTCGGACAGCGGCACGACCACCACGAAGCTGAACAGGAAGGCCAGGAAGTAGCACACGCACTGCGCCAGGAGGACGCTGCTGGGCGCCATGGCCGCGCCGGGGGAGCCGGCGGCCGGGCCCCGCCGGGCGGAGGGCGCGCGGGAGGCTGCGCAGTGGCGGCGCCGGCGAGCCCCGCGCACCCGCCCGGGACGCGTGCGCAGCGGCCGCGCCGGCGGTCAGCACCGCGGACAGCCCCGGGCGCGCGCGGAGAGGGCGCGAGGCCCCGGCAGGGGCTGGGGGGCGCGGGCCTCCTCAGGGAAAGGGGCGGCTGGGGGTGCGGGACGGGGACCCGACTGTGCCATCACCCACCAGGAGCCACGGCGCGGGGTCCCCAGCTAGCTTTGGGAGGTCAGGAGGGAAGCCCCCAGGGCGCCCCCAGGGAGGGCGGCAGTGGGTGGCGGGGTCGCCGTCAGCGGGTGAGTCGCCCGGGAGGGCCCGGCGCTGAGCCGCAAGTTCTCGGGGAGCTGCAGCCGCCGCGCTCTCCCGCGTCCGCTCCCGCAGGGGGAAGGCCAGCTGCTGCCCCTGCTTAAACCGCATGTCGGTGCAAGCACGAACTCTTGCATGCGCTCCTCGGTCAAATTCAAGCCGATGCCGGCCCCACCGCACCCCCCGCCCGCCCAGGGAGGGAGCTTGGTCCACCGCACCCCCCCCCACTCAGGGAGGGAGCTTGGTCCACCACATCCCCCCAACCCAGGGAGGGAGCTTGGTCCACCACATCCCCCCAACCCAGGGAGGGAGCTTGGTCCACCACATCCCCCCAACCCAGGGAGGGAGCTTGGTCCACCACATCCCCCCACCCAGGGAGGGAGCTTGGTTCACCGCACCCCCCCCCCAACCCAGGGAGGGAGCTTGGTCCACCGCACCCCCCCCCGCCCAGGGAGGGAGCTTGGTCCACCGCACCCCACCCCTGCCCAGGGAGGGAGCTTGGTCCACCACATCCCACCCAGGGAGGGAGCTTGGTCTACCGCACCCCCCCCTGCTCAGGGAGGGAGCTTGGTCCACCACATCCCCCCACCCAGGGAGGGAGCTTGGTCCACCGCACCCCCCCCTGCTCAGGGAGGGAGCTTGGTCCACCACATCCCCCCACCCAGGGAGGGAGCTTGGTCCACCGCACCCCCCCCCCCGCCCAGGGAGGGAGCTTGGTCCACCGCACCCCCCCTGCTCAGGGAGGGAGCTTGGTCCACCGCACCCCCCCTGCTCAGGGAGGGAGCTTGGTCCACCGCACCCCCCCCCCCGCCCAGGGAGAAAGCTTGGTCCACCGCACCCCCCCCCCCGCCCAGGGAGGGAGCTTGGTCCACCGCACCCCCCCCAGCCCAGGGAGGGAGCTTGGTCCACCACATCCCCCCACCCAGGGAGGGAGCTTGGTCCACCACATCCCTCCCCCGCCGCCCAGGGAGGGAGCTTGGTCCACCGCACGCCCCCCGCTCAGGGAGGGCGAGCTCAGCAGCTGAATCCTGGGTACAGACGTTTTGCGCCTAAACAGACGTGATTCACAGAAACACGCTCCCTGGGCGGCTTTGGGCTGACTCTGGCGAGCAGGGCCGTCTCCCTGCACACGCGTGTCTTCTGTGTGGTCCTGCCAGCCTCCGCTGGGTGAGGACTGCACGCCTGCGTGACTGCACGTTAGCAGCTCCGATGGCTGTTTGTTTCTTTTTTAAGATTTTATTTATTTGGGAGGTGGAGTCACAGACGGTAAGAGTGAGACAGAGAGGTCTTCCACCCGCTGGTTCACTCACCACATGGCTGCTACGGCCGGAGCTGGGCTGATCCAAAACCAGGAGCTTCTGCCAGGTCTCCCACGTGGGTGCAGGGGCTGGAGGACTTGGGCCGTCCACTAGTGCTTTCCCAGGCCATCGGCAGGGAGCTGGATCAGAAGTGGAGCAGCTGGGACTCGAACCAGCGCCCACATGGGACGCTGATGCCACAGGCAGAGGATTAACCTGCTACGCCGCAGCGCAGGCCCCCGTGGCTGTCTCAGCCCGGTGCCTGATCCTCAGAGGAGATCCTGGGCTGGAGCACGCGTGCTCGGGGCACTGACCACACGCTGACCACACACTGACCACACACTGACCACACGCTCGGGGCACTGACCACACACTGACCACACGCTGACCACATGCTCGGGGCACTGACCACACGCTGACCACACGCTCAGGCACTGACCGCACACTAACCACACACTCAGGCACTGGCCGCACACTGACCACACGCTGCCCACACGCTCAGGGCACTGACCACACACTCAGGCACTGGCCGCACACTGACCACACGCTCGGGGCACTGACCACACACTGACCGCACACTGACCACACGCTGACCACACGCTCAGGGCACTGACCACACACTCAGGCACTGGCCGCACACTGACCACACGCTCGGGGCACTGACCACACACTCAGGCACTGGCCGCACACTGACCACACGCTCGGGGCACTGACCACACACTGACCGCACACTGACCACACGCTCAGGGCACTGACCACACACTGACCACACACTCAGGCAGTGACCGCACACTAACCGCACACTGACCACACACTGACCACACACTCGGGGCATTGACCACACACTGACCGCACGCTCGGGGCATTGACCACACACTGACCACACGCTCAGGGCACTGACCACACACTGACCGCACACTCGGGGCACTGACCGCACACTGACCGCACACTCGGGGCACTGACCACACACTTGGGGCACGGACCACACACTGACCACACGCTCAGGGCACTGACCACACACTGACCGCACGCTCGGGGCACTGACCACACACTCGGGGCACTGACCACACACTGACTGCACACTGACCACACACTGACCATATGCTTGGGGCACTGACCACACAATCAAGGCACTGACCACGCACTGACTGCACACTCAGGGCACTGACCGCACACTGGCCGCACACTCAGGGCACTGACTGCACACTCAGGGCACTGACCGCACACTGGCCGCACACTCAGGGCACTGACCACACACTGACCGCACACTCAGGGCACTGACCGCACACTCAGGGCACTGACCGCACACTGGCCGCACACTCAGGGCACTGACTGCACACTGACCACACACTGACCACATGCTCGGGGCACTGACCGCACACTCGGAGCACTGACCACACACTGACCATATGCTTGGGGCACTGACCACACAATCAAGGCAGTGACCGCATGCTTGGGGCACTGACCGCACACTGACCGCATGCTTGGGGCACTGACCGCACACTCGGGACAGTGACCACACGCTTTTGGCCCCATGGTTGGGACACGCATATCCCACGTGGAGCTCCGGGCTCAAGTCCCAGCTCCTGGGGGGCAGTGGGTCACTCGCGGGGGCCTGGGTCCCTGCCACCCACGTGGATACCTGGACTGAGTCCTGGGCTCCTGATGTGGGCCTGGCCAAGCCCTGGCTGTAGGAATGCGGGGAGTGAACCAGCGGATGGGGCCGCCCCCATAACACGCGTGCAGATGCAGTGTGTGCCCACGTCCACGTGTGGGTGTGAACCAGCGGATGGGGCCACTCCCATAACACGCATGCAGACACAGTGTGTGCCCACGTCCACGTGTGGGTGTGAACCAGCAGATGGGGCCACTCCCATAACACGCGTGCAGACGCGGTGTGTGCCCACGTCCACGTGTGGGTGTGAACCAGCAGATGGGGCCGCCCCCATAACACGCGTGCAGACGCGGTGTGTGCCCACGTCCACGTGTGGGTGTAAACCAGCAGATGGGGCCGCCCCCATAACACGCGTGCAGACGCAGTGTGTGCCCACGTCCACGTGTGGGTGTGAACCAGCGGATGGGGCCGCCCCCTGTAACACGCATGCAGACGCAGTGTGTGCCCACGTCCACGTGTGGGTGTGAACCAGCAGATGGGGCCGCCCCCATAACATGCGTGCAGACGCAGTGTGTGCCCACGTCCACATGTGGGTGTGAACCAGCAGATGGGGCCGCCCCCTGTAACACGCGTGCACAGTGTGTGCCCACATCCACGCGTGGGTGTGAACCAGCGGATGGGGCCACTCCCATAACACGCGTGCAGACGCAGTGTGTGCCCACGTCCACGTGTGGGTGTGAACCAGATGGGGCTGCCCTCATAACATGCGTGCAGATGCAGTGTGTGCCCACGTCCACGTGTGGGTGTGACCGCCTGCCCGCCTCCAGCCCACTGCTCAGATTGACCCTCAGCAAAGCCCAGCGTGGTGCGGAATTCCCCCAGGGCTGCGTGAGACACGGCAGTGTCGGCCCCCCACACCTTCCGCACCTCAGGGCGGGGCCACCCTCTAGATTCCCATCTGTGGGAACACCTGTCCACACCTGTCCACACCTGTGCACACCTGTCCACACCTGTCCACACCTGTGCACACCTGTCCACACCTGTCCACACCTGTCCACACCTGTCCACACCTGTGCACGAGCAGCCCTTCTGCCCCAGGGCTCACTCAGAAATGCAGCTCCTAACCTGGGCACAGTGGACGCTGCCTCTCTCTGCCCAGGACAGAGTGACCCGCGTGGACGCCGCCTCTCACTGCCCAGGACAGAGTGACCCGCGTGGACGCCGCCTCTCACTGCCCAGGACAGGTGACCTGCGTGGACGCCGCCTCTCACTGCCCAGGACAGGTGACCCGCGTGGACGCCGCCTCTCTCTGCCCAGGACAGGTGACCCGCGTGGACGCCGCCTCTCTCTCCCAGGACAGGTGACCGAGTGACACATCCAGGCGTTCACCGCAGGCTTGGCTGTGACGGGGGGGGGGGATGTCAGTCGGAAACCACGGGTTCCACCGGGAAGTCAGGAAATGTCGGCTCTGAGCACAGACCCTGTCGAAACCCACAGGAGTCCACCAAGTGCGTGTGTGTGCGTGTGTGCGTGTATCTGTGTAGCTGGCATGTGTGTTGTACGTAGTGTGTGTTGTACGTGGCATGTGATGTAGGTGGTGTGTGTTGTATGTGGTGTGTGTTGTGTGTATTGTGTCTGGTGTGTTCCATGTGCTGTGTTGCATGTTGTGTGTTGCATGAAGTATGTGTCATGTGTTGTGTGTTGTACTGGTGTGTTGTATGTAGTGTGTTGTGTGTGTTGTGTGTTGTGTGTATTGTGTCTGGCATGTTCTATGTGGTGTGTGTGTTGTGTCTGGTGTGTTCTATGTGCTGTGTTGTATGTTGTGTGTTGCATGTAGTATGTGTTGTATGTTGTATGTTGTACTGGTGTGTTGTATGTAGTGTGTTGTGTGTTGCATGTTGTGCTGGTATGTTGCATGTGGTGTGTGCTGTATGTGGTGTGGTGTGTGGTATGTGGTATTGCTGTAGTGTGTGTTGCATGTAGTGTGTTGTGTGTTGCATGTTGTGTGTTGCAGGTAGTATGTGTTGTATGTTGTACTGGTGTGTTGCATGTAGTGTGTTGTGTGTTGCATGTTGTGCTGGTATGTTGCATGTGGTGTGTGCTGTATGTGGTGTGGTGTGTGGTATGTGGTATTGCTGTAGTGTGTGTTGTATGTAGTGTGTTTGTGTGTGGTGTGCGTGGTGTGCACACAGATGTGAGGAGAGATTTTAAGGACTTGGCTCCCACAGGGGGGCTGTGGGGCAGGAGACCCCCATCACCGTGGCGGCCTCTGTTCTCCAAGGGTCTTCGCCGTGGGTTGAGGACCCCCCACACCGTGCAGGGGGCAGGGCTCCGAGGGCACTGAGCTCAGCCCAGACCCGGGCCAGAGAAGCCGCCGCGCCCGCGCCGGGCCTGGCCCAGTTAGTCCCTCACGGCAGGGACTCCAGGCCACGGAAAATTCCAGAACTCACTTCTGCGGGCGACGGGCACCGACAGAAACACCTGCTCAGGGCTGTGTGGGGAGGCGGGTAAGAGAGTTCCCGGGAAACCGGACGCAAGGGAGCGAGGGGCACGCACCGGGGGCGGCTCAGGGCCCCCACTAGGCCCCACGGCACCACCCGCACGACCCAGGCTGAGGGGCGGCAGCGGCGGCCGTGACGGCGACACCTTGGAGTCCACAGGCCCGGCAAAGCGGGGCTCAAAGCAGGCTCGCCGCGGTGTGGGAGGATTGTGAGAGCCCTGCGCGGCTCCGGCCGGCCGGGGGTCTAGGACCCCGTGTAGACCCAGGACCCGAGCCTCGGCACGCTGCCCCTCAGCCCCGCCCTGCACATCCAGCCGGGCTGCCGCCGCGGTGCCCACCCGAGCCCCGGCTGTGGGTAAGGCAGGCTTAGAGGCTCCAGCACAGGGCTGGGCCCCAGAGGCTTCCGCCGGAATCTGCCTCCTGCCCTTCTGCAGCTTCTAGAAGCTTCCACAGTCCTCGGCCCCAGCCCCTTGCTGCACCTGCACAGCCAGTCAGGGTCGGCCTCAGCTTCGCTTCCGGTTCCCTGCGGGGGAACCCCGGGCCCACCTGGGCCACCCAGGGACACAGGGTGCAGGGCAGGGCCGAGGGCGCCTGCTTCCCTCACCAGGGAGGTCCTTTCTGGGACTGGACCCTCCCCCTCCCCCTCCCCCACAGCACCCCCCACTGCCAGGGCGTGGCCTTCAGGTCCTGGGGTGCCTTGGGGTATGTTCCTCCCCCTCTGCCACCCCAGGCACAGGGAGCGGCCCCTCCTCCTGCAAACCCCTCTGGGCGAGGGGCTGAGGGCTCCCTGTGCCCCGCCCCCCACCAGAACCTGTGTGAAGTCCTGACCCTGCCCCTCTCAGAGACCACACAGACGCGGCCAAGCACTGGTGAGCTCCGTGGGCTAAGGTGCCGTCAACCCAGTGTGACAGCCGGTGCCAGACACGGGCACGCCCGCGGGCAGCAGGGCTGACAGTGCCACAGGCCGGGAGGCAGCATCGCCAGGAGCCGGGAGCGGGGCCTGCACCGGGGGTGCCCAGGTGGCGCGGGGGCTTCCTGGCTGGGACCCAGGATGGCGGCAGGCGTGGAATTGCCGGTCCTGGAAAAGTGCAAATTGAGATTGGGCCACATTCAGATGAGCCGCTAATTGCTTTTTGCAGACAATATTTATGCAAATGGCCACACTCAAAGCTGCTGATCAGGCATCGCTTTCACATTTGTGGCCAGCCCTCCTGCAGCCCGCAGACCCCACCCCACAGACCTTCCTCCCACCAAGCCTGCGCACCCCCCACATTCCTCCCTCAGCCCGCTTTGGTAAGAGGCGAGCCGGGTCCTCTGCCCAGCGCGGGTGGAGGGGGAGCGCCGGCCCTGTGGTCAGAGCTGACCCCGTCTGGCTCCATCCGGAGCCCACAGACAGCGAAAGCTTGAGCGACGCTGAGCAGTGGACGGTGGGAGCCGCCGGGGACACACTGCACCCCACCCCGGCCCTGGCCTCGCCCCCTGGGCCCTGCAGGTGCTCAGGGGGCGTGCCGTCGGGAGCCCAAGGCAGGGAGGAATAAGGGGCCCTGGGGTGCACACAGCCCCCTCCCCCGCAACAACTCCAGCAGGGAACCGGGCTTCGCGACTCTGGGAGAAGGGGGAGCCCTGGGGCAGGGGTCTCAGCAGCAGCAGGAGGAAGCCAGTCTGTGGGGTTAACTCAGAAGTCAGACTCGAGGGGGCAGCGGCCTGCAGCCTGGGACGCCCACGTGCCCTGGGGGCTCCCAGCTCCACTCCCCACCCCAGCTTCCTGCTCCTGCGCCCCGGGGGCCGCAGTGAGGGCTCAGGTCCTCCCGCCCCTGCCACCCACGGGAGACCTGCACTGAGCTGACTTGGATCTGGGGAGCAAAGATCTCCCTCCGTCTCCGTGTGTGTGTGTGTGTGTGTGTGTGTGTGTGTCTTTCAAATATAAGCAGTTGGAATTTTAACTGAACAGTGAAAACCTTCACCTCCCAAGTGAGTTAGCTGAACACCAGATGCATCTGGGGATGAAAGCCGCGCTGTGTGAGAGACGGAGGCCCAAGAACACCACGGACAAAAGCAGCAAGAAGTGAAACGCTGGCTGAAATGAGGGGATTGAGGGCCGGCGCTGGGGCGCAGCGGGTGAAAGCCCTGGCCGGCAGGGCCGCATCCCACTGGCGCTGGTTCGAGTCCCGGCTGCTCCACCTTCGATGCAGCTCCCAGAAGCTGGTTCAGGTGTTTCGGCCCCTGCACCCGCGTGGGAGACTGGGAAGAAGCTCCAGGCTCCATCCTGGCCCAGCCCTGGCCATTGAGGCCATTGTGGCCATCTGGGGAGTGAGCCAGTGGATGGAAGACCTCCCTCTGTGTCTCTCCCTCTCTCTGTAACTCTGCCTTTCAAATAAATGTTAAAGAAAAAAAAAGCCAACACCGGCCTTGGCCCCTGTTTGTTTTCGGAAGCCAAGCACACATAAAAGCCCCCGCGGCCCCTCCGCCAGCCCAGGAAAACAGAGCTGGGCACGGCAGCTCCAGCGGGCGGCACAGACGGTAGCCGCCGGAGGGGACACACGGGCAGGACAGTAGACAGTGGCCGCCGGAGGGGCCACATGGGCAGGACAGCACATACGGTGGCCGCCGGAGGGGACACACAGGCAGGACAGTAGACAGTGGCCGCCGGAGGGGACACACCGGCAGGACAGCACATACGGTGGCCGCAGGGACACTCAGGGCAGCACGGGGTCAGCGGGGACCACGAGCACCCTGCAGTCTGCTGCTGATGGGTTACACTTCAGCCAAAGGTCAAGGGCAGGGGCCGTGCCAGCAACAGCGTCCAGACAGGGCTGCGAGGCCCCCTAGTGGCCACTGTGCACGGACACCCCAGGGTCCCAGCCAGGAGCTCAGACAGAGGCAGCAGCTGTCGGCCCCCTAAGTCCACGCCACGGCCCCTGGAGGGCACAGCTGCCCGGGGGCCACCGCGTGGCCAAGACTCACCTGTCCCTGACTGAATCTGCCTGAGGGCCCAGGACTGGGCTTCCACGGTGACCCTGCCCTGAGCGATGCTGTGGCCAGGATGCCAGCAGCAGCCCCTCCCCAGAGACCCCTCCCCGGCACCACCAGCCCCAGCTTCTAACAGGTTCCTGCCGGGAGAAGCCAGCTCCCTGCTAACAATATTTAATTGGGATTAATATTGCTGAGGCCCCTGCCAGGGCTGTGGGCTTAATAAACACGCGGTGGCCCTGCCCGCTCCAGCCCCCACCCTTCACCGATGCCCCCGCAGGCCCGGCAGTCTGCAGCCACGGATTCCACGCCGGACCTGGTCCTGACCGCGAGCCGCCCACCGCACGGGGCACCATCCTGGTCCTCCCGGGCTCCAGCAGGCGACCACCGTCCCCAGGAAACACCCCGGGGCGCCATCCTGCGTGCTGACCCCCACGGCCCGGCGTCCCCACGGAGCCCCGGCGCCCCCGTGTGGCCGGCGCCGGCACCTCCTCGGCCCCGGGTCCCACTGGGCTGAGTGCCGCGCGGGCCGGCCCGGGGCGTTTGCTCCCTAAACCGCGGGAGCGACTGTGCAGCCCAGGAGGAGCCTGCGTTCAGAAGTGAGATGCGGGCTCCCAGGCCGGGCCGCGCCCGGAGGCCGCCTCGCGCTCCCTAACACGCGGGGAAGCTGCTGGAAACGCGGGAGGCCCAGCGCACCCGCCGCAGCTCCCGGGGATGCTGACGGAGCGAGGAGCGGCCGTAAATTGGCAGGAGCTGGCACGCACGGGGGCGGGTGAGAGAACGGCGCGGGAACACCGAGCCGGGGCCGCGCCCCCCGCCCTCCCGGCGCGGCAGACGGTCCAGCACGCGGGGTGGACGCCACGTCTGCCCCCGGCTGCCTTCTCCGCCTTCCCGATGGCCGGGCCGGCAGCCACACACACACACACACACACACACACACACCCCGTGCAGGTGCACGCCGAGGCCCGCCCAGACCCCGCTCCACTTCGGGAGGCGAGGGCGGCAGTCACAAACCCCGGGGGGGGGGGGGGCGGGGCGGACCGCGCAGCCTGGGGGGCGGGGGAGGGGGGTGCGTCTCTCAAAAGCGGAGGAAGACAGGGGACAGGCCTTACTGCGATGGAGGGGCGTGGTCCACACTCCGCCCCCTCCCAGGACACCTTCGGCGCTGGCTCCCGGGGAACAGAGCAGGTGTGGTGTTACAAGCGGGTGCCAGCCCAGGCCTCGGCCCCTCTTGCGGGCCCTCCTGGCCAGGGGCAGGGGCAGCCGGCCGGGACCCCTGCGCCCAGCCCGCGGGTCCACCCCTGCTGCTGCCACGGGGTCTTCACCTCTGCGGCCACTTGGGAGAATCCCCCCACTCGCACAGCGGCCGGGAGCGCTGGTCAGCGGTGAGGGCCCGGGCTGCGACGTGGGCGCCGTCGGAAGCTGCACCCCCGCCCTCCAGCGGGCAGCTGGCCCGCGGCCGGAGGCGCTGTGTGTTTAATGTCCACTCACGCTCGCTCTCTCTGCACTGGGCTCCTCTCATGTGCACTGAGGCATGGCAATGGCACACACGTGTGGATACCTGTGACGGTGCATATGTGTGGGTACCAGTGACGGTGCCCTCGTGTGGTGCCTGTGACAGCACACATGTGTGGGTGCCTGTGATGGCACATGCGTGTGGGTACCTGTGACAGTGCCCTCATGTGGGTGCCTGTGACGGTGCATACGTGTGGATATCTGATGGTGCACGCGTGTGTGGGTGCCTGTGATGGTGACAGTGCACACATGTGGGTACCTGTGATGACGCATGTGTGTGTGGGTGCCTATGACACTGCATACGTGTGGGTGGGTACCTGTGACAGCACACATGTGTGGGTGCCTGTGGCGCTGCATACGTGTGGGTGGGTGCCTGTGATGGCGCACACGTATGTGATTACCTGTGTTGTCGCCTGTGGTGTTTCAGCTCCCACGCTGGAGGGGCCACATGGGCCATCAGTGACTCCGTCACCGTCACGGTGCAGGTGCAGTCACGGTGAGAAGGGTCCAGACCCTGCCCCGCACTGCTCACCTAAGACCGCACCTGCTCACCCGGCCAGAGCCGCGCCGGCGCCGCTGCTGCCCTGGGGCCTTGGTTCCCGTGGCCTGGGAGACCCCATCCTAACCCCATCCTAACCCCAAGGACCCCCAGGCGCGGACCCGGCAGACTCCCGGAGGCGCGCACCGATCCCCTACAGCTCCTGTCTCTCCCGCCAGCACCGCTCCCGCCTTTCTTAGGCTCCATTCTCTCGGGGACCCCCTTCCTGGAAGGCGTCGGTGGGCGGTCCCGCCTTGAGGACCCCACCCATCCCAACCCCCGCCCACCTGCCCGACAAAGGAGGGTGATGCCGCCTCTCACCGCCAGAGGGCGCGCCATGCCCGCCCACGGCCCCGACGCCGGGCGCGGGGCTCCCGCACCGGCCCCCAGCATCTGCGGGCCCCAGCACCCGCCCCCTCCTCCAGCGTCGGAGCCGTGGGACCCCTCACGCACTGTCGGGCGCGCGGAGTGGGAGGGAGGGAGGGAGCAGGTGCTCCAGCCCACACCTGGACGCGGAGCAAGCCCGAGTGGCGGCTGGGGGTGGTGGGCGCTAGCCGGCCCGCGGACCCCCCGCCCAGGCGCTCGCCAGGACATACGCGTGGGTGGAGCCTGCGGGCACACCACCGGGAGCCTGCTCTGGGGGCTCTGCAGGCCTCGCCCTGGGCCTGGCCTAGGCGGGTCCCCGCGGCACCCCCTCCGAAGGCCCCCCTTTGTCGAGGTGGGGGTGCGGCAGGGGCTCCTCCCGCGGTCAGCGGCTGAGACTAGGGCGGCCAGGACCCGGCGGCGCCCCCTTCCCTGTGCTGCGGGAGTTTGCTGAGAGCCTGGGAGACCCCCGCCCCTGCTCCTGGCCCCTGGCGACCCCGTACCGGGACCTCGGCTTTTCCCCGGTGCAGGCACATGACTGCCCACAGGTGTCCCGTGACGTCCACCAACAGCGAGAATCCTGTCGCCGGGTCCGCCGGGTCAGCTGGGCGGGAAGGTGATGGTCAGCGTGTTTATTTTCACGAGTGTTCTCGGCTGTAACCGTGGCTTGTACACATGTACTTAAAAGGCAGAGTAACAGAGACAGACGGACGGACAGACAGACAGACATGTCTTCCATCTGCTGGGTCGCTCCCCAAGTCACCACAATGGCCAGAGCTGGGCCAGGCTGAAGCCAGGAGCCCGGAGCCTCCTCCGTCTGGATCGCCCACGTGGGTGCAGGGGCCCAAGGACTGGGCCGTCCTCCCTGCCTTCCCACACAGCGGCCACACGTGGGAGGGCAGCGGTGCCCCTGGAGCACACGGCTCAGCTGCCTGTGGTGACCACGTGTGGCCTGGGCAGAGTCGGCGCCCGCGGCGGGAGGAGGTGTGGAGACGGCGGGGGGGGGGGGGTGGCTCATGCTGACACGCACCTGCACACGCGTGTGCACACGCATGGCCAGGCCAGGTGGGGCTGTCGCTGTCCCAGCTGAGGGGCCGCTGGCCCTAAGGAGTGAGGTCCCAGCAACAAGTGGACCACAGCTCTGACCCAGTGCTGGCGGCCTGGGCCGTGAGTGGTCTCTCAGGGCCGTGGAGGCCCCTGCAGCCGCCCCAGCCGGCCCCTGGCCTCCTGCTCTTGGTGGAGGAGACGTGGGGCCTTGGAACGCCCAAGGCTGGGAGCCCCGCAGAGCCGCAGGGCGGGCTGGACGCAGGGGCGCCCGTGCAGGGCAGGGCCAGGCCCCACGGACCACCCTGCAGGCCCTGGCCAGCCCTGGGGGCCCACAGTGGCTGAGTCCCAGGCTCTGCCTCGCCTGAGGGCTGAGCTGGGTGTTGAGGCCCGTCAGGTGCTAGGCCAGCGGCACAGGTCTTGGAAGGGCAGGGCTGTGTCCCGGGGCTCCCTGGAGTGTGGCCGCCCCCCCCCTCGCTCGGAAGGGCAGGGCTGTGTCCTGGGGCTCCCTGGAGTGTGGCTGCCCCCCCCACACCCCTCGCTGCAGGGCCGATGGCATCCCCGGTACAAAGGCCCTCTGTCCTCCTCTCCAGGTGACCCGAGATGACTCCGCATCTGCAAAGGCTGCTAGGCCCAGCCAGAGGCACCTGTGGGGCCGGGCTCGGAGGGGGGAAGTGGTCAGTGTCCCGTGGGCCTGGGTGACGGGGTCTGGAACCCACCCACCAGGTCCCTGGTGGCACCGCACAGGAATCAGATGGAGCCGGGGTGGCTCCGCTGCCTGCGCGTCCGCTGCGTCCGGGAGCCAGGCCACGTTTTCCCTCGGGTAATTTGAGACGGGGAGAGCGCCCAGCCCCTGGACGCCTGCACTGGCCGGGACAAAGCGGGGAGCTGGGACCACCCAGGGTCTCCCCCTGGGGCTCAGGGACCCAGCTCCTGGGCCGGCACCTGCTGCCTCCCCGTGCATAAGCTGGGAGAGGGGCCGGGACCTGCACCCGGCGCCCACGGTGTGGATTGTGCAGGCCCCAGCGGCACCCTGTGGCCACCGCTGTGCGTGGCACGTGACGAAGCTCTGTGGCGCCACCAAAGCTCTGTGGCGCCACCAGGGACTTCATGGCGTCTACACCATGGCACCTGCAGTGCCTGCGTCCGTCTGGAGCTGGATTTCATGGGATTTCTGAGCCTTGGGAAGCAGCGAGGCCCACGGCCCACGGCCCCTCCTCTCCTCCATCGGTGGGTCCCGGCACAACACCCGGGGAAGACGGAGGCCCCACGGCCCCTCCCGCCCCGCTGATCCACTCAGAGGGAGGGGAGCAAGTGGGGGGGGGCAGAGCTCTGCTTCTCTGGACACCAGCGTGGGGCCTGCGGCCTTGGGGGGCCACCCTGGCCCTGAGGTCAAGGTGCACAGACCTGGGAGGCAGAAGCTTCAGGAGGGAGGCGGGGCCGTGGTGATGCTGCAGGAGGCTGATTGACGGTTACCAGCACTTCCCAGGGTCCCCCTGCACCCTAACCCCGCCCCTCCCAGGGTCCATCTGCTCCCTAACCCCACCCTTCCCAGGGTCCCCCTGCACCCTAACCCCACCCCCCCCCAGGGTCCCCCTGCACCCTAACCTCACCCAACCCAGGAATCCCCCTGCACCCTAACCTCACCCAACCCAGGAATCCCCCTGCACCCTTACCTCACCCTTCCCAGGGTCCCCCTGCGCCCTAACCCCGCCCCTCCCAGGGTCCCCCTGCACCCTAACCCCACCCCTCCCAGGGTCCCCCTGCACCCTAACCCCACCCCTACAAGGGTCCCCCTGTACCCTAACCCCACCCCTCCCAGGGTCCCCCTGTACCCTAACCCCACCCCTCCCAGGGTCCCCCTGCACCCTAACCTCACCCAACCCAGGAATCCCCCGGCACCCTAACCCCGCCCCTCCCAGGAATCCCCCTGCACCCTAACCCCGCCCTTCCCAGGGTCCCCCTTGCACCCTAACCCCACCCTTCCCAGGGTCCCCCAGCACCCTAACCCCACCCCTCCCAGGGTCCCCCTGCACCCTAACCCCGCCCCTCCCAGGGTCCCCCAGCACCCTAACCCCACCCCTCCCAGGGTCCCCCTGCACCCTAATCCCACCCTTCCCAGGGTCCATCTGCTCCCTAACCCCACCCCCCCAGGGTCCCCCTGCACCCTAACCTCACCCAACCCAGGAATCCCCCTGCACCCTAACCTCACCCAACCCAGGAATCCCCCTGCACCCTTACCTCACCCTTCCCAGGGTCCCCCTGCGCCCTAACCCCGCTCTTCCCAGGGTCCCCCTGCGCCCTAACCCCGCCCTTCCCAGGGTCCCCCTGCGCCCTAACCCCGCCCTTCCCAGGGTCCCCCTGCGCCCTAACCCCGTCCCTCCCAGGGTCCCCCTGCACCCTAACCCCGCCCCTCCCAGGGTCCCCCTGCGCCCTAACCCCGCCCTTCCCAGGGTCCCCCTGCACCCTAACTCCGTCCCTCCCAGGGTCCCCCTGCACCCTAACCCCACCCCTCCCAGGGTCCCCCTGCACCCTAACCCCGCCCCTCCCAGGGTCCCCCTGCACCCTAATCCCGCCCCTCCCAGGGTCCCCCTGCACACTAACCCCGCCCCTCCTAGGGACAGACCTCCTTCTCTTCTCAAACCCTTCAGCTGAAAGCCCAGAGACCCTGTCAGCTCAGGCTGGGACCCCAGAAACCCCCCCTTGGTCACTGCCAGGAGCCCGAGGGTCCCCCTCCCCTCCCTGTCCCTTGGCCCTGGCCAGCTGGGCCCGGCACCCACCCTCTGTGCAAGTGTGAGTGTGGCCTCCGCAGCTCCTGTCCCCTGCCTGCCTCCCCCGTGGAGCCCCCCCAGGCCTGGGTGCCTCACTGTCACAGAGACCCTCTGTCCCCCAGAAAGGCAGGAGCTGCCCCCGCCCCCCCTCCCCTAGCCTCTGCCCCAGGCCCTGGGTGGCAGCTGCAGACTCGGAGCCCAGGGAGTGACCGAGCCTCTGGGCGCCAGTGCTCGTGGTCCAGGTCTTGCCCCTCGGCCCCAGGAGGTCCCCAGAGCCCTGTCCACCCACAGCCCTGCCAGCCTCCGTGTCTGCACCTGGGGGCGGGGTGGGGGTGCTCCGGGGCGCGGCCCCCGCCAGCCGAGGTCACCTGTGGGCCAGCAAGAGACCAGGCCACTGCTGGCAGAGCTGCGGGGGCGGAGCACGCCAGGCAGCCCCCTCGCAGCTGCCTCGCAGGCTGAGTGCCGACTGTGTACACTCCATACGCAACACCTGTGTGTGTGTGCCATGCTGAGCGCCGACTGTGTACACTCCATACGCAACACCTGTGTGTGTGTGCCATGCTGAGCGCCGACTGTGTACACTCCATACCCAACACCTGTGTGTGTGTGTATCGTGCTGAGCACCAACTCTGTGTGTGTGTGCTGTGCTGAGCGCCGGCTGTGTGTGTGTGTGTGCGTGTGCTGTGCTGAGCACCAACTGTGTGTGTGTGCGTGTGCTGTGCTGAGCACCGACTGTGTGTGTGTGTGTGTGTGCCATGCTGAGCGCCAGCTGTGTGTGTGTGCCGTGCTGAGCGCCAGCTGTATGTGTGTGTGCCGTGCTGTGTGCCTGCCAGGCTGAGGACTGCCTTGGGGCAGGGCCCGCCCACTGCCGTCTCTCGGGCGTGGCCCAGTGGGCAAGGCCAGGCCTGCAAGGACAGAGGCAAACAAAGCCCCAGTGTCCTGTGCCCGCCCAGCTCAGCGGCTCTGGTCCCTTCAGGCCTGGACCCCAGGGCCCTCGCTCTGGAGCAGGCGGCCCGGCCGGCCCGGCTCCAAGGTCTTCAGGCTGCTCCCAGAGGCTGAGACCGGGACAGGGGAGGAGCCGCGGTCCCCATAGGCCTCACCTCCATCCAGGACCCCCAACACCCTTGCCCAGGCAGGAAGTTCAGTAACCGGGGGGCTCCCACCCGACCCCACCCCTTCCCGGGATTCCACCCTCCCTCCCCTCAGTGAGCCCCCCCCAAAGGAGGCCCCGCTGCCCCAACCCTGGGCAGCAGCCCAGTCACTGGCCCGGACACACATGGCCTCCTCCCCTGGCCGGTGCAGCCGGCTCTGTCCAGAGGCTTCCCACACGGCTCTGGGTGACTGTGGCGGCCCCAGGCGGGACTGTCCTCGCCGCCCCCAAGGCCACACAGCTCTTGGGCAGCAGAGCCAGGACCCACAAGGGACCGGCAGCCACAGTGTCCACGTGCTGACCACGGGGCTGCCGCAGCCCCCAGGCCAGGGCTGTCTGCTGTGCAGCACCGGGTGGTACTGGGTGGTGACCACACCCCACCGAGTCCCGGGGCCCCGCCCACTCCACCCCCAAACGCTGGCCACTCCTGGGAGGGGCCGGTGCCTGGGGCGCTGTGCCGCAGCCTCAGGGGAGCCGGGAAAGGCCCAGGCTGTTTGCTGGGGTCAGGGGGGACCCCTGGCAGGGACTGAGCTGGACAGAGCCGCCCCCCAGGGGGAATTCAGCTCACAAAGCCACTGGGGTGGGTGGGGCTGGACCAAGGCCAGCCTGAGAACCCCCAGAGACAGGGATGGGGAGGGGCTCCAGGCTGCAGACCGCCCAGCCTCTCCCCCGGAAATCCAGGCAGGCCAGGCAAACCGTGAGCAGCTGAGTCACTCAGCACCCGTCTCCCTCCCTGAGCAGACCTGAGGGGCCAGCATGGCAGCGGAAGCTGGGGCGCAGGGCACCTGCCAGGAGAGGCGGGGGGGTGGGGGGGACTGTGACGGGCGGCCATAGCCCCTCCCCCACCATGACAGGCGTCCATAGCCCCTCCCCCACCATGACAGGCGTCCATAGCCCCCACACACCATGACAGGCGGGAAATCTGGACTCAATCCAGAAGTTGGTGTTGTACACCCAGCCCTCACCCATGCCCCGGGACGTCCCTGTCACTGGAGACAGTGGCCCTGGCCACCACATGCCCCCCGGCGAGTCTAGGGTCAGTATGGAGAGGCCACCCCAGGCCTGGCTTGTCTGGTTAAACTGCCGCCGGCTGGCGCACACAGGCACGCACCTCCACTGTCCGGACTCGCCGGGCCCTGGGGGCCCAGCCTGGAGGGAAAGGTCCTCCCGCAGGGAGGGGTCTCGGCCCGAGTGCAGGCCCCGCCCCTGGAAGCAGGCCCCCACCCCGACATTCCCTGGCGGCCTCAGCCAGCCCCCGGGTAGCTGAGGGACTTAGAGCAAGGGACAGGAACGGTCTACTCCCCCTCCCCAGCAGATCCCGGGCCCCCGGGTTTGGGAAGGCGGGCGGACACACCTGCTCTGTGCCGGGCCGGCCTGGCACCCCCAAACACCTCCACCTGCAGGGCCCTCAGACACGGAGAGCCGTAGACCCATCTGCTATTAAGGAGCAGAAGACAGCCGACACTGGAGGACGGGCCCCCGGGGGCCTGACAGCAGGGGCTGGGGCTGGGGCTGGGTGGCCCCCAGGGGCCCCTCCGGGCTGCCTGGCAGCTACTCTCAGCCCAAGCACACACCACAGACCCCCGCCTCCTCCAGCCGGGCCACACTCCCAGCCGCCCACCTGTGTCTCAGGGCCTGGGCCCTCCTCCTGGGTGTGGGGGCGGGGAGGGCTGTCCTCAGTGGCCAGCGTGGCTACCGGCAGGGGGCTGTCAGGGACACCACAGTGGCATGGGGTGGAGTCCAGAACCAGGCTGGGGCCAGTCAGTGCCTGCCCCTTTCGTGAACACCTCTGTGGCCCTCTGTGACCTGCACAGCTTCGGTGTCACTGAAAGCCGCTGGCAAGGAACCCCGGGCGTCACCTGAGTCTCCCTGAGAACACACCGGGCGCAGGTCACCACTGCAGCGCCTCCCCACGCGCCGTCCCAGCAGGAGGTGCCTGAGGGCTGCATGGGTGGGTGCATGGCGGGAGTGTGGTGGGTACATGGTGGGTGGGTGCATGGTGGGAGTGTGGTGTGTGCATGGTGGGAGGGAGTGTGGTGGGTGCATGGTGGGAGGGTATATGGTGGGAGTGTGGTGGGTGCATGGTGGGAGGGTGCATGGTGGGAGGGGGGGTGGTGGGTGCATGGTGGGAGGGTGCATGGTGGGTGGGTGGGTGCCTGCATGGGTGGATGGGTGCATGGCGGTGGGTGCATGCATGGGTTGGTGCGTGGTTGGCTGGGTGTCTGGGTGCACAGTGGACAGGTGCAAGGCAGTGGTGGTGTACGTGGGTGGGTGCCTGCGTGGGTGGGTGGGTGCATGGCGGTGGGTGCATGCATGGGTTGATGGGTGCGTGCTCGGGGGTTGGGTGCACGCGGGTGAGCGGTGAGAGTGGAGGCGTGTGTGTTCCTGCTGACTTCATTCCTGACATGCGTCAGAGGCTGCCTCGGGGCACCCCACAGGATGCTAAAAGGAAAAAGGTTTCAGGAGGAGAGAGATGCAAAGCATTCTGGGAGCTGCCTGGGCTGTCCTGGTTTTGCACGGTGGCGCCTGGACTGGGAGACTTCTCTCTGGGGAACACCCACGGCTGTCGGCAGCCCCCACAGCCCGCACCCCCTCACCCTGTCTGTGCTCCACGTCCCAACAAGAGGCTGTGGCCAGCTCTCTGCCCACCCCTCACATCCACAGGTGGGCACCCGTGAGCCTAGCCCAGGTGTGCTGCTGCCCACGTGTGCTCACGTGTCCCTGTCCTGGGCGCCTCTGTCCAGGTGCGGGCAGATGAGCGTGTACAGACCCGGGCACCAG